>NC_056732.1:485615557-485883057 GCF_019279795.1 Protopterus annectens | reverse complement strand
TGCAAAACCTTTGGATGTCCTTCAAGGATGCATCTGCAGTCATAACATATGGGTTGTCCTGCCTCAGGCAGCCCTGCGGTCGGCCGGATTCCAAAGTCTGGGTCTGGCCTCGGCTGATGTCGCACTCTCCCCGACGTCAGAGCTTCTGGGGTATAAAGGCATAAGCCGACGCCATTTTCCCCAGTCTTTCTTGCCGCGCGGTGCCCAAAGCAGAAGCTGTTCGCAAGTGCCGGTCGGTCAGATCCAGAGATTTCAGCTACCGAAGACTTCTAAAAAAGCTAAGTACCCCGTTGGGGACTCTTTCTTGCCTCAGCCGATGTCAGACAAAGTAAATAATTGTTTAACTTGTGGGAAACAAATACCTCATAAGGATTTCCATTCTTACTGCCTTCCTTGCTTAGGCTCAGACCAAGACGTATCAGCTTGTTTAGCCTGTGCCTCCTTCAACCGACGGACTCTTAGACGTCGGTCGGAGTCTGCAGAAGAGTTTTTTGGATCCGCTTTTGCATATAAAATGCCGTCGGAGACTCCGACTACACATTTAGCCAAAAAACGCAAGGAAAAGGACCGACACTCGCGGCCCGCGGTTTTGGCTGAAACCACGGCTAGGCCTACTGCAAGTGTCTCTGTTTCGGCTGAAACCGAGTCCTCGGTTCTTACTTCTGCCGAAATCATACCTCCGACAACCGAGGCCAGAGAGGCCCCGGCTGAGTCGGCTACAGAAATCCCTACCGAAGAAGCAAGCGCACAAGAATTGTCCGACACCATCCCATTGGACATTTCTACTCCTGCACGTGGGGCAGCTAGGCCCCCTGCTTCTATGTCTATTAAGGCTTTCTCCAGGGCTAAAGCAGCTAAACTTTCAAAGGCTTTACCTGCAAAAACTACCTCTCAGAGACCTTCCTCAAGTTCTCAGATTCTCAGCTTTGCTGAGGACCTTATATCTCTGATTAGGGGTTCCCAACCTCACCCAGATAGGGCCTCTCAACCTCCTCCTGACAAAAGGCCTAGGACTGAACCCCCTGAGCCTCTCTCCTCTGATTACTCCTCGGATGGATCTGATTTATCAGACCATCAGGAAGGGCCATACTCACCTTATGAGGATTCAGATGCCGAAAACTCTATTCCTTCTGCATCCCCTCCAGAAGAATTTTCCTTTGGGGAGACTTTACACTCAATGAGGGAACACTTTCAATGGCAGGGTCAGGATTTCTCTGATTCTAGAAAAAGACTTAGGACCTTTTTACACTTGCCACAGCATAGGCCTTTAGCCATACCACCTGTGTTAACAGTAGTTGATGATGCATATAATGATGTCAGTTCTGCCCCTGATTCTCTTCCCCCGGCCCCTGCCAAACCTGACAGATATTACAGGGTCCCGGATTCTCACTTTCACTTGTATAAAGCCCATGCTGCAGAACCAGAAACTATTTCTCAGGGCCCAAAAGGTGTTGCGGCTGCCACTGCCAAAAAACCCCTACCCTCTGAAAGGGAGTCAAGAGCATTAGAGAGATGGGGAAAAAGGTTTATACATCTGCTACTCTTTCTGCCAGGGCTTTAAACTGTCAATTCCATATGATACAGTACCAGGAATATTTGTTAGATCAGCTGAATAAAAAGCTTTCTTCTCCTGAACCTTTAGACCGTAAGTCCCTTCAGGATTTGGTACACAACTCTCAGCAGGTCAGTAATCATTTCTTAAAATGTGGCTATGATGCACTGGAGGCTTCATTTAGATCAGCTATGACTGGAGCAGTAATTCGAAGGCATGCCTGGCTAAAAGAGCAATCCTTGCCAGACCATGTCAAGGCTAAACTCCTAGATGCTCCAATGGAGAAACAAAGTTTATTTGGCTCCCCTGCACAGGAGATTCTAAAGAAAGTGGAAGAAAAAGCAAAATCTGTGCAAAAACAGTAAAGGATTTTCTGCAGGTCCAACCTCCAAGGTTCAGCAGAAACTGGCCTTCAAAGAATTGGTCCTTTCCAGACACCTCCAGAGCACAGAGGGGCAGGAATAGACGCCCAAGTGGCAGAGGTCAATCAAAGGGTGCCTACAGGGGTCGTCAGTGGCAACCTGCCAACCAGAGGAGTACTGCCACAGCTACAACTACAACCACTTCCACAGGACAGACACAATAACTTGGCTCAGATTCCGCCTACCAGGGAACAAGTGGAAGCACCCTTGGGCGGAAAGTTGACTTTATTCTCGAAAAATTGGCATTGCATTACAAAAGACAAATGGACATTACAAACAATAGACAAAGGATACAGGTTTCACTTCCACACTTTACCAAAAAAGAGCGGAATGCCAAACCTTCCACCAAACCAGAAGCCAGAGGCTCTAAGGCAAATCAACAGTTTACTTCAGATGAAAGCAATAGAAAGGGTACCACCTATGGAACAAGGCCAAGGATTTTACTCCAGACTATTCCTTGTACCAAGAAAAGAAACACAATGGAGGCCTATTCTCGACTTGTCCGCACTAAACACGTATCTCATTGTGCGAAAATTCAAAATGCTGACCTTACAGCAACTTCTTCCCATGTTGGGCAAGGAGTCTTGGCTGGTGACTCTAGATCTCAAGGAGGCATACCTGCACGTCCCTATACGACCAGATTGCAGAAGACACCTCAGATTTCTTGCAGGATCAGAGCATTATCAATTCTCAGCATTGCCCTTTGGCTTATCTACTGCGCCCAGAGTATTCACGAAATGCCTGGCTTCAGTAATTGCACATTGCAGGCTTCAGGGAATTCAAATCTACCCATACCTGGACGACTGCCTAATACAAGCGGACAACAAGACAAAACTAATAAAGGATTTGGCCTATGTCATACACCTGTTACAGGCCTTGGGATACACAGTCAACATCCAGAAGTCAAGACTAGTGCCATCCCAAAGGATAACATTTTTGGGTGCGGATCTGGACACAATAACTCAGATGGCTTTTCTCACAGAAGAAAAACAAAAGCAACTCCCAGTCTACTTCATGGCTTTGACAAGACAAACTCAGCTTACTGCAAGGAACGTCCTGCAGGCCCTGGGTTACATGGCATCCTGCATAATCTTGATCCCGCATGCCAGGCTGCATATGAGGAGATTACAATGGTACCTAAGGAATGTATGGTCTCTACACAGACACAGTCTAGAAACCATGATACCAATCATTCCATGCCTGAAGAAGGAATTCCTGTGCTGGGCTCAAGCCTGCCAGACCAACAGAGGGTTGCCTTTCAACAAACCACAACCAAGGCAGACCATCACCACGGACGCCTCAGACCTAGGATGGGGAGCACACATGGAAGACAAGTGTATCCAAGGCCTATGGTCTCAAGGCCAGCTGAACTTGCACATAAACCTAAAGGAGATGCTGGCAGTGAAGCATGCAATCGAGGCATTCAAATCATTCCTCCAGCAAGGGCATCTGCTGATAAGGACAGACAATACCACAGTCATGTGGTACATAAACAAACAGGGAGGCACGCATTCCTGCCCTCTATGCCGGATGGCAATGGATCTGTGGAACCTAGGCCTGAATCTCAACATCCAACTGCAGGCCAAATTCGTACCAGGTAAAGAGAATTCACTAGCAGACAGCTTAAACAGAACTACCACGGATGCTCACGAATGCATGCTTCATCCACACATCTTCAAAATCATAACAAACAAACGGGGAATGCCAGAGATAGACCTGTTCGCCTCCCCACTCAACCACCAACTGAACAAATTCTGCTCAAGAGTATACCACCCACAAGCCTGGAGGGTGGACTCCCTCTCTTTCAGCTGGAAGGCCCTAACAGTGTATGCTTTTCCACCTCTCCCATTGATGTACAAAGTTCTACTGAAGATCAGGGAGGAACAGCCAAAGGTGATTCTGATAGCTCCAGACTGGCCAAGGCAGCATTGGTATCCGCTACTGAGAAGCATGTCTCGGACGAATCCATGGCCTCTACCCCCATGGCCTTTACTTCTAACGCAGAACAACTACAAGATCCTGCATCCAAACTTGAAAACACTGCAGCTAACTGTCTGGAAAATTGCTTAAAACAAAACCAAACTGTTTTATCTCAGAGGGTCAAGGACATTATCCTGGAGGCTCGCAGACCCTCCACAAGAAAACATACTCAGCAAAATGGAAAAGATTCCTCATTTGGAGTGCATCAAAGGGTACAAATGTCACACTGGCAAACCTATCACACATCCTAGAATACTTAGCGGAACTGTTCCACAATGGCCTGTCCTATTCTTCCATTAAAATTCATGCTTCAGCAATTTCAGCAGAGTACAACATGGATCCTCCTATCTTCTCTCACCCTCTCCTCAGACAATTTTTAAGAGGGATCAAAAATGTAAAACGTCCAAGGAAACCTCCTCTGCTTACATGGGATCTCAACTTTGTGCTGGAAAAAATAACACTACCCCCTTTTGAACCAGCAGCATCAGCAGACCTACAGTTTTTATCTTGGAAAACTGCTTTCCTTCTAGCAATCACTTCAGCAAGAAGAGTATCCAAGTTACAGGGACTAATGGCAGTGCAGCCTTTCCTTATTTTCCACCAGGACAGAGTGTCTCTGAGAACCAGTCCGACTTTCATGCCAAAGGTGGTATCCAGGGTATCCTTGAACCAAGCTATTCATTTGCCTACGTTCTTCCCTAACCCACAGAACAGGGGGGAAAAACTATTGCACACCCTGGATGTACACAGACAACTACGCTACTATCTGGACAGAACTAAAACCAGCAGAAAAACTGACCAACTTCTTGTAGCATATGCAACTGGAGTGCAAGGAAAAGCAATATCCAAACAGACAATTTCAAAATGGTAGGAAATTGCATTCGATTCTGCTACTCTTTTCATGGAAAGACAACTCCTGAAAATATCAGGCCTCACTCCACAAGAGCCACGGCCACCACTGCAGCTTTCCTACGAGGGGTGGCTACCAAGGACATTTTAGAAGCTGCTACTTGGAGCTCCGTGCATACATTTGCCAAGCATTACAATCTACCTTTATACTCCAGATCCCGAGCAGGTTTTGCAACTGCAGTTTTACAGGGGATCTTAACTACACCATCATTATCTTAGTACCTCCTCCCCCAGTTTGGCTATGGTATTCTACCCATATGTTATGACTGCAGATGCATCCTTGAAGGACATAGTACAGTTTTGTACCTACCATAAATGTAGATGTCCGATAGGTATGCATCTGCAGTCAGGATTACCCACCCTCCTACCCCTTTGTGGTATTCCTAGGGTGCTTACCCCTCTTTCAGCTAGCTGGGGGAATCTATTATGGTGTATTTGTTTGTATGTATATATATTTTGTTTGCTACTGTTTGGAATTTTCAACATTTATCCAAATTTAGCCTTCCTAGAGGGCACCTGGCATCTGGGGCAAGAAACACTGAGGAAAATGGCGTCGGCTGATGCCTTTATACCCCAGAAGCTCTGACGTCAGGGAGAGTGCGACATCAGCTGAGGCCAGACCCAGACTTTGGAATCCGGCCGACCGCAGGGCTGCCTGAGGCAGGACAACCCATATGTTATGACTGCAGATGCATACCTATCGGACATCTACATTTATGGTAGGTACAAAACTGTACTTTATAAAATGTGCCACGTAGGACTTTGACCACAATGGTAGTGGGGTGGTCAAAGGTGAGGTGGGTGTCGACTTGGGTGCCCAGATCTCTTATGGCCCCTTCAATGTTCAGTGGGTTCCTATCAATGTGGCAATTCGTGGGAACTGAGTTTTTTTCCAAAAGGGATAACATTTTTTGGCATTAAGCTTCAGGCCATGGTTCCAACACCAGTCATTGGTCTCAGAGGCCCTTTTGTAGGATGTCTGCATCACTTGGGAAGTTAATGACTCTAGCTTGCAGTCAGAGAACTAGGTCAGCCAGAGTCTCTCTGTGTTGGCCTGGACTTCCAAAAAGTAGATGCCAAAACAGAACAGGGCCCAGGACCAAGCCCTGTGGGACTCAACTTGTGACTGATCAACAGTCTGACATGGAATCCGCAACTTTCACTCTGTGGGTCCTGTCTGTGAGCTAATTTGCAACCCATCCAGTGATACAAGGATTGATGCCTAGTTTGATGAGTATCAGTGATACTCGAGTGGGGAATGATATCAGAGGCCTTGACCAGGTCAAGGAAGGCTATATGCACTACCTTACCCCCTCATCCACAGACTTGGTGACTGCCTCAAAGTAGTCAACCAGGTACAGCAGGCAGGATCTCCCCTTGACAAAGCCAAACTGTTTTGGGTCAACAGTTTGGAGATTGCGTATATCTTTGTTAAGCAGGTCCATGATGATGCGCTCCAAGTTTTGCATACTAGACTAGACAGGCTAATGGGGTGATAGTTCCCAGGGTCTGTAGCTGCTCCCCCTTTATGGAGCAGGATTGACTGTAGCAGTGCGCCATTCATTAGGGACATAACCTGAGGTAAGGCTGTGATTGAACAGGGCACAGATGTCATGCCAGTTCGTTTTGTTGCTCAAGTAGGATGCAGCCAGAGATATTATCAGATCCCTTGGACGCTGCACTCTTGGCTTTGGACAATGCAGCTTTTACCTGTGCCACAGAAATGGTGGGTACCAGGCTTTCTTCTGGTATTATGATGGTGCCCCTGGGAGGAGGGGGTAAAGTTGGCACTGAATCTGTCGGCCAGTACGTTGGCTGTATATCCGTTGGCTCAGTATAGGAGGTGCCATTGTGCAGTAACTCAGAGCAAATCTGGGCATTGTCTTTGAGGTTTTTGATATATCTGTAGAAGCCTTTGTGGTTGTTTGTGTCAGCTGCAATTCTGCCTTCATAGTTGGCTTTAGAGGATTTGATAAGGGATCTCAGCTTTTTGTCGAGACTGATAAGAGAGGTTTTCCAGTCTTATGACTTCATTTTTTTTTTCTACAACAATTTCTTCCTTCTGTTGTAGAGTTTACTGATGGCTGGGGACCACCAAATTGGCTTCCTTTTTTTGGAGGACGACTTAGTTCCATTTGGTATGGCAAGGTCCATGCATTTGTGTACATGCCCATACAGTGCATTGGTGAAGGATTTGGCAGGCATGCAGCTGTTTTCCATTGGCATGGGTGCCAAGAAGTTAGCCACCTCTGTTTTTAGAAGCCCAAATACAGCTTTAGAGAAGTTTTTCATGGTGGTCACCTTAGCAGGGGGGTGTAGGTGAGATGGAGATTTCCATGGTAATCAGTTTGTGGTCAGATTTAACCAGGGAGGAACTGACTACAGGTGTGGAGCAATGGTCTCCCATATTGGTGATAACCAGGTCGAGGATGTTGCTTCCTCTAGTGGGGATCAGAATGAGCTGGTCCAGGGCATTGGAATTGATACATTCCAGAAAGCATTGGGCCTGTACATTAGTACTTGAATAGATTTCCCAGTTGATGGAAGGGTAGTTGTAGTCACCCAGTATGAGAGTGTGTTGTGGTGGTAGATTGCGTTTGTCTCAGGGGTCTCTGGGTAAATTTTTATTGAGAGCCTCCGTGAAGGTCAGTGTATGGTTTGTGTTTCTATGTGTGGGTTGTGATGGTTGGTGTTTTGGAGGGCTGTGTGTTCTATGTAGTGAGTTGCAGGTATTGACCTTCTCCTCATGACCAGCTGGTCTGGTCTTGGTTGGAGCGTGCACTGCTTCTAGATTGGTGATACAAGTGCACCTCTCACAGGTATGAGTGTTGGGAACTTATAGGAGAGGGTTGTCAGTGTACATTACACAGCTGCCACACTGTCTCAGAATGCCCATGTGCACCAGGTTAGCAGGAGAAAGCACAGGAAATTGCCCTACAATCATACCAGGAGGAGTGGTCATAACTAATAAGTACTGGCGCTGTTACTGCGTAGGAACAGGTAGTGCTGATAGCACCTAAGTGTGCTACAATAAATGCTACAAAAGCCTATTCATTAAATTAAATGGTTATTAGCATTTTTATGTGTATCACTACTATTTTAATGTGTTAACATTATACACTAGGAGCAAGTTTTGCACTGAAGTCCAGCATTTTAGAGGTTAATTATGCGTTCAATTTATCAGTTCAGTGACTGGCTCATTTAAATGTATAAAAGGAAGCATTTCAATGTTATTTTTTATTCTAGTCTGATGAAGCAGATGATATCCGTGAAAGCGCTTACTTGTTTTACTTTGGAATAAATTACTTTGAGATATTCAAATAGCCGTGTGGAACCAGTGTGTTTTATCTAAAATGTTGCTTATTTTGTAGATAATTTTGTGACAAAGTCAGTTCTTATAATATTTTTTTACATTTTCAGTCGTGTGTAAACAATTAGCATGTGTCTGCATATTAAACACCTCTATGTACGGTAGAAAACGGCTGCATTTGCAGTAACCGATTTTCTTTTACATTAACAGAATCCACACATTTTTGTTAATTTTTCAGAGTCAACTCAGTCATTATAAAACAATACAAATTTTATAGATATTGTTATGTAGGCCAGTTTCGGTGCATTAACTTCCTCATTTTAAAGTTATTTGCATTTGCTTGTTAATAGAATTTCTGGTTTATATTCACTTGATTGTATGTATGAATGAAGTGCCATTCACTTTGTAGATAGATTTTGTGCTGAATAACTAGAAGGAGACTAGAAAAAGAGTCATAAGTATTTAATTAAAAAAAGCTTTTATTTTACAGAGAGGAAAATGAGAACAGTGACATTTTTATTCAATATTTTTAAACTTAGTAATTCAGTTTATGATAACTAATAGTTATAGCAATAAACAGTGATATGTACAGGTTCACTTAGACGTCTGTTTGCACTGCATCATGTGGTGTTTAACTGTATGTATTTCTGCAAGTTTTAATTGATATCATTACAAAATGTTGGTGTACACATTGATAACTAGTAGTGCTGCGTTTCATATAGTTGTAATGTGCCATTCCCACAACTATCCCTACTGAAGTAATATGTATTTTCTCACTACATTGGGTTGGTCTAACTATGAAATCTTAAAAATGTGAAATTATTTTTTCTGTTAATAGACATTTATTTTTATTGATGCTAAACCATATGTAAGGGGTCAAAGGACCAACCATGCATGTCTCCTTAGGTAAATTATCATCATAATGCACCCCTTTTTTCTCATTTCTTCTAAATAGGGGTCGGTGTTATGCCAACCACCACCTTGTCACTCAAGTCGGTGCTACAGTGCTACCTTCTTCAGTAGTCTTCCCTCATGCAGTCCATATCTTTGCTGGGATGTCCTGCTTTCCTTCTGCGTTTTTATTGTCTCTCCCAAATTTGATTCCCCAAATCATCATCTCCTTTCTTGCATATGTGCCTGAACCATAATAATCTGTTCTCTTTGACCTTGTCTGTGATTGGAGACACTTTGGCTTTTGATCTGATGTCATCATTTCTTTGTCTGTCCCACAGTGTGCATCCTACCACCTGGCACTTAATCATCTATATCTTCCTAATTTGGCCTGCCTTCACTGCCCAAGTTACTTTGCCATACAGAACTACTGGGTGTACCCCTGTTCTGACACCTTACTTTTCAGCTTCTTTGGCTTTCTTCTGTCACACACTACCCTCTGTTCCAGAGGCAATGGCCCCTATGATTGTAGCTTTGACCTTCTCATTCAGGCTTCTCTTCTGCTGAAACCTGTTGTCAGATACTTGAATCCTTTTAACCTGTTCAACTATGTTATCATTCTATCTCAATTCTCAATTTTTTCTCATTTCTCTATTTGCTGACATGACAGCTGTCTTGTCTGTACTCATTTCCATCCCATGTGCCTTCAGTTTTGCGTTTCATTCCCTGTCATTTGTTCAAGTTCCTGTTTAGAGTCTCCTTGTAATGCCACATCATATTCATACAGCATCATTGTTTATATGTCCCCTATGACCTGCTTATTAATGTAGTCCGTCCTATGAACAGCAGTGGACACAGAACTGAACTCTGATGCACATCCACTCCAACTGATAAAGGCAGTGTTCAGATTCGCAGAAGGTTATGTGTATCAAGTGGTCCTTGAACATTATAAAATTGTTTTCTTGACTTGAAACCACTGCAAGACTACCTTAATCAACTTTCTTGGAACCTTGTCATATGCTTTCTCCAAGTGTAGGAATGTCCAGTTAGACTCTTTCATCATTTCCAGCTTCTTCTTCACTGTCTGTCTAACTGCAAAGATTGGGTCAATAATGTTGCAGCCTGATTTGAATCTGAACTGCTCATCTCCCGTCTTATTTTCTAATGCTCTACATATTAATTTATTAATCACCCTCTCCAGGACTTTCATGCAATGTGACAAAAATGTGATGCCTCTGTACTGTCCACAGTTGAGAATGTCCCATTTGTTCTTGTACACTGACACTAGAATGCTTATTCAGTAATCTATGATATGCTGTTTTCTTCATACCACTGTGAAGTGTCCTCAAGAGCCATCTTGACCCTAACTCACCCAACAATCCAGGTCATATCTGCCATGATCTCATCTGAGCCTGTTACTTTCCTAGACTTTGTTTTCCTTAGTGTTATTCTTATGTCTTGGGTGAGTTATTCTTCCTCTTTCACTGTATCCTGCTTGTGAAGTAGTAAAACTTCTGTTGAATTTCATTTATTCAGCAGTTGCTGGAAGTTCTACTTCCATCTGCCTTTGTGCTGTGGACTGCTGAGCAGATTGTTGCTATCATCCCTTATGAATGGTGTCTGAGGCCATTTCCTTTATCCTTCTGTGGTTGCCTTGCAACTCGATAGGTTTTTTTTTTTTTTTTTTTTTTTTTTTTTTTTTGTGTGCCATGTACTGAGTCACCTTCTGGAAGATGTTGGAATGCCTCTGAGGCATTGTTTTTTGCTGTTGTGACTGCTCTCTTACCCTCTTTGTTAGCCAACCAGTACTCATTCTTAGTCTGAGCCATCTTTTCTGTCTTTGTTTTTCTGCAATCCTGTTTTGATAACTTCTTGGACTTCTGCATTTCACTACCAACTTTCCTTAATTCCATACCTGGCTCAGCTACATATCTCTTCTATAGTCTGCTTTGAGACACTGCCATTCTTCTTCATCTGCACCTGTTTCAACTTCTACCTGGGGTACTAGAGCCCTGGGTCTTTCCTTGAACTCTTGTGATTTTGCTTCAGTCAGTTTTCTGATCTTTATCATGGTCTGCCTTGACCTTGGAGACTTTGCTGAACATAGCTTGTGGCAACTGGTGGTCTATGCTGTGGGTTAGCTGTTTCACCTGGGATTGACTCTCCAATCTGTGATTCTATCCTAATGCCCTTTACTTACTAGGTGAACGTTGACCTGCATTGCATGATGACTACCTTTGTATATGATGTTGTAATAGTCTGTCTTGCAAAATCATGCTTTGTCACCAGCAAGCTATTAGTCAGACAAAAGTCTAGAATGGTCTTGACTTCTTTATTCCTGTTTCCCAACCCATGTGAACCCAGTTAGTTCTCATATTCAGTAATCCAGTGAGAGGGTGGCCTAATGGTTAAAGTGTTTGCCTTACAAGCACAAGGTGCAGGGTTTGAGTCTCACAAGGGATAATTGGCTAGGCTTAAAATGGCTTGCAAGGGCAGTTAGCTTAGTACTAATCTATGAACCTATAACTCCTGTTTGAGGAATCCCCCCCTGGTCATCTTTAGGAGGGTGGCCTAATGGTTAAGGTGAACCAAGAAGTGAACCAAACAGCAGAAAATCCACAGCACGATACTGTCAATATAAACACTGCCAAAGCAAAAGTCCCAGCTTGTGAAAAATATTTATTGAAGCGCTATTCGAATGCCTTCCTAGGCAAACTTCTTCAGAGTTTCTGAAGAAGTTTGCCTAGGAAGGCATTCGAATAGCGCTTCAATAAATATTTTTCACAAGCTGGGACTTTTGCTTTGGCAGTGTTTATATTGACAGTATCGTGCTGTGGATTTTCTGCTGTTTGGTTCACTTCTTGGTTCCCCTTTTTTGTGTTTTTCTGGTTTATTATCAATTTCCTGGTTTGGTGTCTAATGGTTAAGGTGTTTGCCTTAGAAACACAAGGTACAGGGTTTAAATCTCACAGGGGATAATTGGCTAGGCTTAAAAAATGGCTTGCAAGGGCAGTTAGCCTAGCACTAACCTATGAACCTATATTGTATTCAGTCTGTTCCAAAGTGAGCATTCAGGACCCCCCATTATCGACATGTTATCCTACATTATCTAGTAGGTCCTGCATCTACTGCCTGAATACACTGTTATTTTTTTTCCTTATCACAAGCCTGCTGTGGGGCATAGGCTGTGATTAAGAAAACTAGGAGTCTGATTGCCATGATTCTGTGACTAATTCTGATGATGTTTCACTGTCTTCAAAAGATTTTACTTCACCACAATTCCCACACCATTTCTACTCTGTTCTCCCTGAGTAGTAAAACTGTAAATCCCAAGCCAAATAGCTTTGCTGACTTCCACTTTGACTCTTGAGATGCACAGAATGTCCAGTCTCCTCCTCACCATTTTCAAGCTGAATCTTTTCAATGAGTCTATACTCAGTATAGCACTCCTTAGTTGGTTTGGCAACAGAGCTATCACAGGTAACAATGTCTGGGCCCTCACAAAATGCCGTAAAGTTTGCTTCCAAGATCTCTGAACTTGGCAAAAGGTGAAGTTTCTTGACAAACCCATGGAGTATCAAACATAATCACAGCACTCAAGTTATTTAAAATCTATTGACTTTTAATAAGATAGTGTAAAAGATAGATTAAGCGCTTTCTTTCATGACTTTTTTCAGAATTTTTATCCCTATTACATCATTTCCTAAGATTCTCTTAAAGAACCAGTTGCTTAAAAACTCATAATACAACATATTCAAACAAGCCATATAATATTTAAAAATAATATGAACAGTATTTTAACTTTATCCATAAATCTTTTCCACATAATTGAGTCGATGTAACAACCTAATACAGTCTTCATGAAAAAAACAGCACAATCTTCATTTAAAAACATCTTTGTTATGCTTTTAAACAAGGACGTCAGGAGGCAGGTATGCATTCCTATACAAGCTATTGACAGGGTAGCAACAGCAAGCAGTAGGACCCATGAGAAGCCACCCTAGCTTAACAAATGGTCATATATGCAGGAAATCACGGAGACTGTTTAGCAATTTGCAGCTGATCAGATGTTTTAATTTAACAATTGTTTTGTCCTGGTGTTGAGTGAGTTAAAAGGGTGATAATTACTTAAATAAAAAAAGTGTAAATAAATGTCAGGAGGTGAGACAAGCTGCAGTAAATGAGAGTTCTCATCCTGATTCTCCTTTATGCATTCTAATTGGTGGAGAAGTTCAAGCAAGTTTGTCAGCAGTAGCAACAAGTTGCATAAGCTAGAGCATGGAGGGGAAGCATGTTCACAACAGCTCAAAAGAGTACTTGCAAGTAATTTTCAAGTCTAGACTTTTAACTTTAGAACATCAGAATATACTGTGCAGATAACACGTACGCAGTAGAAATATAGAGACTGCTCTTTTGTGTGCATACATTGCAGTGGCAGCTGGTGACTTCAAATCAACGGGGGGCTGCAGGAGACAGCTGAATGGGTGGGGTCAATGGGAAGGGGTGCAACCAACTAGAAAGGGCAGGAGCTATGCTCAAAACCACAAAAACTAACTTTAATTAAATACACTGCCCTGGGTGCCAAACCGTCATTATGCGAGTCCAATCAAGACAAAAATAAGTGTAGAAGAATAAAAATATTTCAATGCATTGGCTGCATGACGGCTTACTTAATATCTAGATGGAAACAAAAGGTTGTGAGGCATGAAAAAATAAATTACTTTTTAAATACATTACTGGAATGCCAGTCAAAATCAAGTATAAGAAAAACCAGAAGCACTCAACTCAAACCACTTCTCCTTGCACTGCAGTTCTAATTATAATTTATATTCAGCTTTATTAAACTACCAAGTAACATGCTGAAAGTAGCAATCTCTGTGATGCCCCCTACTTGTAAAAATGTTTCTTATCCAAAAAAGACCTGCTGCCTGACAACTATCTACTTGTATCATGGGGAAAACATGATCAAAGTGAAAGATGAAAAGCAAACAAGAAACAAGCTCAAGATGCATTGCTTAAAGGATTACTGTACAGGTTATGGACCACACATGATAGATTGGCATTCTGTTTAGTTTGCGGGTAAAGCCTGTAGAGATGACTGGAAGTCTCCAACAAGTGTAATGAGCTTTTTAAAATAATGTAATCCTGTCCTTCAATACCCAAGGCTTATACATTATCTAGTTAAGTATTCTCTGCATGGCAACAACAGAAAGGCTTTCAATGTTGACAATTCTTTAACAGTATGCTTATTAAAGCTTACTTGCATCTTACAATCTCAGACAAGCTTATCTTATGGTCATTAAAGCATTGCTACTTAAACACAGAGCAACAGGCACTGTGAGTAATAAGCATAAATCATCAGTACAAAAATATGACAGAAACCAGACCATTCTGCAAAATCAAGGGCAGATGAAAAGCCACTGTAGTACTTGTGTCTACCCTGGATGGGGGGACACTCTGCACATGTTACACTGCATAACTACTCCTTGCCTTGCTTGGACACATCCAGAGTCACTACATGGGGGAGTGGGGTGCAACAAGTATGTCACAGTTTGAAATGTCTCTGGCTGACTGTGATGGCCCTGACACATTTGTCCTACCTCTCAACCCTCAGAGCAAGAAATCTGGACAAAGCCATACATAGAAGTGGGACAAAGGCCCAAAAATAAGGACAATTTTTAAATATTGCTCTTATAAACTTAGAAAGATAATAGAATAGGTCTTGCATTAGTATGAATTTTCTGAAGGGTATGAAATCTGAAACTCAAATGTCTGTCATTATTTTCTAACTTCAGTCTTTAATGATTTGTCATTAATTTGCCAAAAACACGATTTTATGAAAAATGGACCAAAAATGTGATGCAAAAATATAAAATAGCCACACAATACAGCTGGGAACCTGTCAAAGAAGGGACACTTTAGTATTAGTACTGCTAACTTGAGCAGCTGACAATATAAAAGAATCTACATGCAATTCAAGTAATCTATAACTTTGATTATTACAGTTATTTCTTAATTGTAAACCCTCCATGTTTTCTTCCAACATTGCTATTTTGCGGAGGGATTATTAGGGGGAAGAGCAACATTTTGAGCCAAAGTCAGGGACAGTTGAGAGGCTGGCTATGCCTAATTCTATCATCATCATCTTCTTTCGGCTGTTCCCGTTAGGGGTCGCCACAGCAGATCACCTGTTTCCATTTCTTCCTGTCCTCTGCATCTTGCTGTGTCACACCAACCACCTGCATGTCCTTACTCACCACATCCATAAACCTTATCTTAGGCCTTCCTCTTTTCCTATTACCTGGTAGCTTCATCCTTAGCATCTTTTTCCCAATATACTCAGCATCTCTCCTCAGCACATGTCCAAACCAATGTAATCGTGCCTCTCTGGCTTTGTCTCCAAACCTTGCAACCTGGGCTGACCCTCTAATATACTTATTCCTAATCCTGTCCACCTTCGTCACACCCAGTGCAAATCGTAATATTTTTAATTCTGCCACATCCAGCTCAAACTCCTGCCTTTTTGTCAATGCCACTGTCTCCAACCCATATAACATAGCTGGTCTCACTACCCTCTTGTAGACCTTCCCTTTCACTCTTACAGGTACTCGTCTGTCACAAATCACTCCTGACACTCTTCTCCACCCACTCCATCCTGCCTGTACTCTCTTCTTCACCTCTCTTCCACACTCACCGTTACTCTGAACTATTGACCCCAAGTATTTAAACTCATCCACCTTTCCCACCTCTACTCCTTGCATCCTCACCATTCCTCTATCCTCCCTCTCATTCACACACATATATTCTGTCTTAGTCCTGCTGACCTTCATTCCTCTTCTCTCTAGAGCATATCTCCATCTCTCCAGGGTCTTCTCCACCTGTTCCCTACTCTCACTACAGATCACAATGTCATCTGCAAACATCATAGTCCACGGAGACTCCTGTCTGATCTCGTCTGTCAAACCTGTCCATTACCATTGCAAATAAGAAAGGGCTCAGAGCTGATCCTTGATGTAACCCTACCTCCACCTTAAACGCATCCGTCACTCCCACCGCAGACCTCACCGCTGTCACACTACCCTCGTACATATCCTGTACCACTCTTACATACTTTTCTGACACTCCTGACTTCCTCATACAATAACACAACTCCGCTCTAGGCACCCTGTCATATGCCAAATTCTATAAAGCAATTTATTTGCATGTACCTCTCAACATGTTAATGCAATAAATCTGGACAAGGCCAAATATATTGGGGGAACATATAAACAGTACTAACAATTGCTTTTGTATAAACTGAGACAGTTGATAGAATAACAGGTCTTACTTTAGCATGCATTTTTATGAAGGTTATGAAGTCTGAAACTCAGTGTATCATTACTTAGTGATCTAATTCCTAAATGATTTGTCAGAAAAATACAAATTTTATGAGGAACAAACCAAAAATAAGAAGCAAAAATGTATTCATTCTTTGAAAATCTGGACAGTTGGGAGGTATAGTTCAGCTGAGCCTCTGAGTTTGCCGCCCTTCCCCCTCACAAAATCATAGTCGAATGGAGCCTCTGCAGCCATTCCAATGATCCATTACTTGGCTGTTTCTCTACATTTACCATAAACACTAATGTGCATACTGCTTTACTTCTATGATGATTTGGACTTCATTTGAAAGTTTTATTTTGCATTTTACAGCACAAACACTAAGACATCTACTAAACAAAGCAATGCAGTCTCACAATGAAAACAGACTTAGCATTAAAACTTCTCTGCCCTTGAAACTCACATTCATTGAAACAGCATTGAAACCCACATTCAAAGAAAATACATTTTGCCAGTGGCAGATAAAGATTAATTTTGGGCTGTTTTCAAATCGTAGGCCCCTTGCTTATGAAACATACATGTGCTCTTTGATACACCTTCCTAATTGTACTAAATTATATTCTTTGTACAATACAGTACAGTTGTTAGAGGGTGTTTTAAATTTGTTTTGAACATTTTTCCAGTAAGCAATGAAACAAAATGCATGCACCCATAATGACAAAACTGCCCAGTTCAGAACAATTCCATCATAAAAGTCTACTCAGACTTCTACAGTCCACCATTAGCAGTAAATATGCACAATTCTACAGTCCACCATTATCAGTAAATATGCACAATTCTACAGTCCATTATCAGTAAATATGCACAAACTCTGAAGTAAAAGTCATCTAAATAATTCCACATTAAATAAATTTGTAACTAATGAAGAGGTTGCTGTTAGCAAACACCTTTATATTTCATGGTTTCATCGAAAAATAGTGTCTCTAGCCCCTGAGGAATAAATTGCCTATATTACATTAAAAAAATGATAAGCTAGTAATATTGCAAGAGGAAATGGATGGCAAACTGATAACAGGCTCATAGTTGGTATCTTCACCAAGGAGGACATTCTCAGTACTGCAGCATCCACCCCTTGTGCATCCCTGTGAACCCACCCCTTGTGCACCCCTGTGAACCCACAGCCTTCTGCATCAACAGCAAGTACACAACCTGTTGTGCTATTAACAATGCAAGCTGACTCAGCATAAGCAGCACTAAACTTCTCTTCCCCTGCAGCTCTCAGCTCCTTGTAAAATCTACTCAATACTCAACTGCATCTCATCTTCGCAGCACAAGAAATCTGGAAAAAGCTAACATTTAATTTGGGGGGGTCAAAAACCAGGGACACATTAAACATTGCTTGTATAATCTTGGAAAGTTGCTAGAATTAAAATGCTGTGTTACCACCATACATTTTACTGCCAAGGTCCCTGTGCAAAACAGTCAGAGCAACATACCACTACGCCAAATCAGCTGCTTTGTCAAAGAGAGGAAGACTGAAGCTTAAATGGCTATCATTTAGTGAATTCAGTTCTCACCATAGCTGTCAACCTCTTAATACAAAACACCTGGACAAACCCAGTAATGAGGGAATACAGGCCTCAAACATATTCAGTGAATTCAGTTTTTGCCATAGCTGTCAACCTTCGCACAAAAAACGCACAAAGCCAATAATGGGGGAATACAGTCACAAAATTAGGGACAAATTTCAGATATTCATCTTATAAACTTAGAAAATTGCTAGAATAAAAGGTTGTGTTACTATGTATTTTTCCGAAGAATATGAAGTCTGAAATTCAAATGCCTGTCAATTTTGCTTCTGATGGAACAAAAACAATTTTCAGCAGAGGCCCAGGGAGAAATACTGCAGACACATGTCTTTGTAAAATGGCAAGACACCAGAGCAAATCCACACAAACACAGGGAGGAGATGCAGACTCCACACAGAAGGCACCCCAGCCAAGAATCAAACCAGAAAACCTATAGCTGTGAGGCAACAATGCTACCACTGCACCATCAAATATGTAAACAAACATTCAGAAACCTGAAGTCTGAAATTCAAATGCCTGTCACTTTTATTTAACATTTCAAATGCAATGTCGTTATATAATCAAACCAATCACTGTCAATAAGAAGTCATTAGCACCTTTTGAGATAAGATATCCCCAAAGCACCATCCCTTATTTCTTATCCTTCAAGTAACATTTCTTCTTGCCAGTCCTCTTTGGCCCCTTTAGGGCAACCTTCTCTGTTGCAGTTCCATCTATAACCCACAACCACTACCTCAGCTCAGATATATAGATTTCTGGTTCATAATCTAATTCCAATTCCTCTGCTCACTGCAGAGTTTGTAGCATCTTATCCAGTTTCCATCACTCGGTAAGTTTAATGCCATAAACGTAACCAGCTGTGCACAGTTCCCTCTCCCCTGGCATACTTAGCAGAATGAAATTCTAGGTTCATAGATTTTACTGTATATACTAGGCTGATGACCACTGAGGCCTTCATCAGCTAGCCGGGTGCAATCCAAACTTATCCCATGGGCTATTTTGTCTTAGCGATTGTTTTAAGAGGTATGCTACTTAGGACAAGATTTAACTGCTACCTCTGTTGATCACCGACGTCTGTGTCAGACTAGTGATGAATTTCAGATTTCCCATACACTTTACAGAAAAAGGGAAGTGTATTTTCCACAATGGCAGTCATGTGTTTCCCAGTCTCCTGGGTGGAAAATTAACTTTTCTTCCTGCACAAACGAATTGCACATGTTTCATTTGCCTGTTGTTCTGTACCCACCAACAACACCACCACTGCCACCAACAACATTAACTTATTTGTTAACCAGGACAGTCTGACTTGGAACAAAAAAACAATTTTCAGCAGAGGCCCAGGAAGAAATAATGCAGACATGTCTTTGTAACATGGGAGGACACAAAAGCAAACCCACACAAACACAGGGAGAAGATGCAGACCCCACACAGAAGGCACCTCAGCCAAGAATCAAACCTGAGAACCTACAGCTGTGAGGCAATAATGCTTCCACTGCATCATCAAACATCAAGCATTTCAATTATTTAGAAACCACAGATATTATGAGGAACAGAACAGATCAAATATGAGGCAAAAATATGCAAATTTTTTAGAAATGGTGGTGGGTAGGGAATTCAGGCCCTTAACACCTGCATACAAGGTACAGGGTTCAAGCCTACCACACCACCATGAGTTTGCTCTAGCCACCAGTATATAGTAACTGGGGCATTTTACACGCAAATGCACACACACGCACACACATGCACGCACATGCACACACACACACACACACACACACACACCCCTTCTCGCCGAACAGGACAAGCTAAATAACTGCTTCCACACACACTCTGCATGCTTACCTTGTTGCCAAACAGCCCCAGCCCCATCGATGACATAAATAACTGCTTCCACGATATCCGCCCAGCCCCGGCGACCTAAATAACTGCTTCCACTTACTGCTCGGTTGCCGCCAATATCCAAACAGCCTCTTTACCTGTATTTCTTGCGCAATTGGTCCATCCTTGCAGTCCAAATCCGCGATTGGTCCTGCCTGCAACTGCGGTAGTCCGGAGTGCCTCCATTTCGTGACGTCATCTCAGCACAGACTTCTGGGCATCTTGGGGCTGAGATGCCTTTCCCCCTATCTAGACTGCTGAGAAAGCAGTTTGAGAGTGTGTGCGCATGCGTGCATGTCCAGGAATTGATTTTGTGGTTCTGTTCTGTTTTTTTCATTTGTTTTTTAGGTGGGAGGGCTGCAGTCCTGTGGCACAAGCCGCCCCTGATACATTGTACAATATCGACTGGAAAACCTGCACCTCTCTACACCCCCTCCCTCCTAAATCTTCATGTTTTTTCTCAAACCATTCATGACCTAACTAGAACTAACAAATCTAACAACAAAGAAAGTATATTGGATTGGATTCTGATAGTCACCACCATACTTATACAGTAGGGACACTACCAGGTGATTTAAATGACCACGCTGTTACTTACCTAATCAAACATAAAACTGCTACCCCTAACCTAACTAAATACAAAATGGTCAGAACAAATAACTTTAATCCTGAAAGCTTCCTAGCAGAACTCAGTGCTTGCAACTGGTCCCCTCTTAAACTACATCCTCTGGATGATGCTGTAGCTTACTTCAACTCTAAGTTCCTTTCAATTCTAGACTCTCGTGCTCCCTTAAGAGCTGTTAGAATTAGCTCAAAACCTGTCCCTTGGCTCTCAAAAGATGCATGGCATAAAATTCTGAAAAATAAACTCTGGACCAAGTACCGTAGCACTAAAGATCCCACTGACCAACTTGATTTTAGACAAATCATAAACTCCACCAAAAAGTGGTACTTCTAGATAAAAGAAACAACTACTGCCATTTACAAGCTAACAAACAAAATCCACAAAAGTTCTGCACAAGAATAAATAGTCTCTTAAAACCTGGCCACTCTTGACACCCCTTGCTCCATAGGCACTCCCCAAAGCAACCCTAAACAAACCGCTGATGCCTTCAGTACATTCTTTACTGAAACTGTCCAGTCTCTAGCTAATCCACTATCCCCCGATATCACCTCTCAGTCCACCTCCCCCAACACTTCTATTCCCACATTTCAACTGCAACCAGTACCTACATAACTTATCTATTCTCTGCTGTCCTTCTGCCTGCTCAGTATCTAAAAACTGCAGCCAAACCACTAGTCTTTCCCATTTCCATTCTGATTAACAGAACCATTGTCGAAGGCTATATTCCTTCTGTCTGGAAATTTCACATATCATTCCCCTGCATAAAGGTGGAAATTCAACCGAACTCTTAAACTACCGACCTATAGCCCTATTCTCCCCCCTGGCTAAAATCATGGAAAAATGCATCCAAAAACAACTTCTTAATCACCTGTTGAATAACAACCTACTTGCTGACTGTCAACATGGCTTCAGACCTTTCCACAGCACCACTTCAGCCCTTCTTTCCTTCACTGATTGTATCAACAAAAATCGAAATAATATCCTTACCTCTGCTCTCTTTATTGACCTATCCAAAACCTTCGATATGGTCAATCACCAGATACTGTTAAATTTTCTTAAAACATTCTCACTAGACTCAAGAGCTATAATGTGGTTCCACTCCTATCTTCATAACCGAGAACAGGCAGTGCTCTGGCACAATAACTTTTCCAACCACCTGCCCATTACCCTTGGAGTCCCACAGGGTTCTATACTTGGCCCCCTTCTGTTTTCTATTTTTATTAATGATCTTCATACCAGTATTCCCTCTGCAACCTGTGTACAATATGCTGATGATTCTACTTTGATTTGTTCTGCTTCATCCCCCTCTGAGAACTGCATTCTCTCACCCAACAGACTTTCCAAACTGTTGAAACATGGTTCCTAAAATGATGCTTAATCCTAAACCCCAAGAAAACCAAACTGTTACTGTTCTCCCCCACCCGAAAATCCTCTCCTCTCAGCTTCTCTGTCTTGTCTAGTAATGGCACTAACATATCTCCTGACCCCACTACCAGGCTCGTCGGAGTAGAGATAGACAATAACCTATGCTTTGACTATCACATCAACAACACTATAAAATTAGTTAACAGAAAACTAGGCTCCCTGTATAGAATTAAACCATTCCTTACACCACTTACCAGAACTTCCATTGTCCATTCCCATCTGATTTCTTCCCTCCTTTATGCCTCCCCTATTTACACATACCTATCCAAATCTAACCTCTGCAAACTGGCTGTTGCCTATAACAGTATTGCCAGATTTGCCTCTGGCTCTACTTTTAGAACCCACCACTGCATAAACGTAAAGGACTTAGGATGGCTTGAGCTGCAAAATCTGATCTTATATCACCAGCTCTCCTTAGCCCATAAAATCTTCTACAAACCTGCACCCTTATACTCACCTCCCTTATCACTCCTTACTGCAACCTTAAAAGCCTACGTTCTAACAAACTTCTTATATCAACTTACAAATCCAATAACGTGGCAGACAAATCCTTGTTCTCAAACACAGTAGGTAAAGCCTGGAACTCTCTTCCTGACTATCTCACTGCTATCTCTTCTCTTCCCTGTTTTCAAATTCCAACTCAGAACTCACCTCAAAACTCACTGGCTCTGCCCCTGCACTAACCCTGACTAGCTTTCAGTGTGCTACTAGTACTTTCAATTCTTCTTCATACAAATCTTACACTAAATCTTTTCTATTGTCATGCGTAATTTGTATACCCTTAAGTCTGTAATTATTTTCTAATTGTTGCTTCTGTAAGAACATGCTAATGCTAATACTATTGTAGATTTTTTCAATGAACTAAATTTGTAAATTCTGATATTAATGTCTGTATTTGGAGCTTTTCTCCCCGGGCCTCTGCTGAAAATGGACATATATCCAGCTGGACCAGCTCGGTAAACAAATGTTAAATAAAAAATAAAATAAAAAATCAAGTGTTAAGTAATATGCATTTCCCTACTGCTGCATTATTGTTAACTGCTGGTGCTGTCACTTTTGTTGCTCATTAGTTTTAAATGGTTGTTTCTGGCTTCTGTGTTTCAGTCTGTTATCTGCAGAAACAGGGACAAATCTAGAAATAACCAGGAACACCTTTTAAAATATTTGTACTACTATTATGAGAGACTAAATTAGGGTAATGTGAAATAGCATGCATTTTTTTAAGTTAATTAGGTCTGTAACTCATAGACGTGTACTCTGCCACCTTTCTCTCAAAATCACCAGTTTTAGGAGGCATGAGGACTGGGCAGAGCATAAGGAGCCAAAACCAGGGACAGTTGAGAGGTAAGTCAGGTTCTGTTCATTTTCCCACAGTCTGAATCCTGTGGTACCATAGTCAGGCTCAGCTTTAGATTTAAAGGGCCCAGGACTGCTTCTTTCTTATACTGCTTGACTAACTTCTTCAGTGGCTGATTTTGTAGTATTTTTACTTTATTTATTTATTTTCACCACTCACTTTAAGTAAGAAATTTGTATTTAGTTGTGCTGCAACTAGTATTGACTGGTCAGCTAATGTCCTGACTTGAGGCTTTTTATACTCTTTCTAGACATTTAGATAGTGACAGTTTGTGCATTGGTGTTTGCAGTGTTTGATATTGGATAGGATAAAAAAAGCCAGAATATATGGACTGTGGATTGGCTGTACAGCTGAAGGAAAGTTTCATAAACATGGGCTGAAAATATTGGTTTAGGTGACCATTGAATTAAGAGCTTTAGAAAGAGAGAGAGAGAAGAGAGGCAAGAGTGGATTATTTACTGCACAACTGTTTAGTCCTGATTTGTTTAACATGAGCAGGAAAGTGGAGAATATTTATGATGAGAGCAGGGAAGTTGAGATTATTTGGTACGAGTACAGGAAAGTTGACACTGAAGGAAAAAAATTGTAGATGTGTAGCTAAGTTAATATAAGAGAGTCGTGGCTGTTGGGCAAGTACTTAGATATTGTGATTTGTTTGTATATTTCAGTTTCTTTTCAAATGACAAAATGTTGTTAAAGATTTCCACTTATTCCCAATATCCTTCCTGTGGTTCTTTTTAATTACGTCAGCTGGATGAATGTTGTCTTGCAGTTCTGAATGTAGAGCACAATCAGTGAGAAGACCAGTTCACCAAATAATTTGGCGCTACAAGTGGCCAGACTCCTCCAGTAGCTAGGAACAGTGCTGAAAGCTTTAGATAGCTCAAGGTGGACAGATGAGATCAGGTTTCCAGCATATGTATGGAAATTGAATGAAAACCTTCTTGGGTGGGGAGGAGAATGTTCTTACTGGATAGATATCTACAGAGTTGTAAATAGATACAGTTTTCCAGAGTTTTTGATAGAGGTGATAATAATGGGTATGGATCTATAGTTGGTAAAATCGGTGAAATTCCCACATTTGTATAAAGTTATTTGTGAGCTTTTTCCCCAGATAGTCAGACATGGTTTTCTTTGACATATCAGTTTATTGGTATGGAAACTGCATAAACTGGGCTATCTGCTGCCAATTTGATGTGTTCTGACTGGTAGGAAATAACCAAGGCTTTTATAAGGAAATAACAGACATCCCAGGGCCCAGTGCCACAGGCAAAGGACCTTGGAATGTTCAGTATTGCCCTCCAATGCTCACCCTGTCAGGCATTGTTGCGTTTAGATAAAGGGCTACATGTTAAATTTTGCATTTGTATTATTTTTCATAAATTCCTTTGCCTAATGTTTCAAACTTTTTGAAGAATATGTAATTTTTGCTTGAAGATGTATTTTATATGTATAATATAACGTATGTATGTATTTAATACACACACACACACACTCAAGAACATACACAGAAACGCACAAAAAGTTATTCACATGTGCCTGGCAATTATAACTACTTTCTTGACTGTATACACCTAAGAGGTCTTATTTTTTTATTTTTTCGTTCACTTCATTACAATGAGTCATAAGAAAATACTAGGTAATTAGTCCGCAGACTATTACATGCCTAGCCAATAACCTGTCGGTGATCAAAGGTGAGAATCAAACCATGTCCCTCATATCTCAGAAGCAATCACCTTAACTGCTATGCACAACACCAAAGAACAGTATTCAATGCATACAGTGCAAAGTATTAACAATCCCTACCCCCACACCCAGAAACATGAAGTCTATGTTCTGTTAGCAACATATGTACATAAGGGGACATTAAGATAGCAGGATGTATAGAAACCATTTCATTTAACCCTAGTAAGTTGGTTGCATTTAATTTTAATTGCGATATGAGTTCCCTGAACTCTAAAACTTCCCAGTTTCTACCCCGGGATTGTGAGGAACTTTTGTAATTATACCAAATTTAAGTGAATGTAATCCTTTACAACTTAAAGAATGTTTATACAAAGCATTGCTCATATTCTTAGTTCTTATGTCGTACACGTGCTTATAAATTCTTTTGTGTAAAGCACATTCTGTCTTTCAGACATAAAAACTAGTACAGCCCTCACATACAGCAATGTACTCTACCCCAGAGGTTTTACAATTACCCTGGCCAGCCTAATCTTACTATTTAGACCATTGTCAGTGGTAATTTGTTCCTTAACCAAGGTGTGAGCATTGTTTACATGCCCCACATTTATTGGTGCCTGAGCTACCTATTGTGTCTTGTGTTAGCCCTCTGTATATTGTTCTGCTCTAAAATATGTTTCATGTTAGCTGCTATTGCAAAACAAATGTTGATCTAACTCCCTGGATATCAGTTAATCATGGACATGGACTAATAATAATTCAATTTTTATTTATAATATTTGTAATATTCTGCTCACATTCATTATATTCTAAAGTAATAGCCCTGCCATCCTGTGGACAGAAGGATGGACATAATGCTTTTGTGCAGCAGCTTACAGTCAGTTCCTTGAAGGAATGTATTTTTTGGCTTGAAAAAAAGCTTCAGAAGGTGAAAAACTCACAATTGAACAATGCATATTTAAATGAATGTTTGAAAATGTGCATTGTTCTGAAAGGCTTAAGAGTTTATTAGTTTCCTAATAGTTTATGTTTAAGGATTTTACAAATTTGATCATTTTGGTTTAAAATTAATTGAGCTCAATATAAAACATGATGGAATTTTAATAGATGGTATTATGAAAGAAACTGAATGATTTATTAAGGTCACTGTGGCTGATTTGTTATTTGAAGAATATAAGAAAACATATCATAGTGTTTTTACCAGAACTGATCCCAAATGTCAGATTAACATATGCAGGAAGTATAAAAACTGAAAGGAATTTAAAACATTGTAAGGACAATACAGTATAACCAATTCAAAATTATAGGAAGAGTTTTGCCTAGTGACTTAATGAATTCTTTGGAGCTGAAGATTGTGAGTTGAAGTCCTGCCTGGGTCGGTGTTTCTTTACTCTGTAACCTCAGAGAAAATGCACAACAATGTGTCGAACTTATTGTAAATGGCATTACCCACACTGAACCCGAGGCCACTGCCAACCATTTGGCTGACAGTTTAGCTCACATTTCTTCCCCCAACACCCCCCCCCCCAATATTACAAAGGAAATACTAGATAACAGGTCATTAATGCACTTTACAAGTCCAACAACATAGCATCTATAGCCCCATTAACATCCCAGGATGTTTAATAAATAGCAAAAACCGTGACCTCTCTGGCCCACTTGAATCATTTTTCAACTGGAGCCTTCAGTCAGGTTTTGTGCCCAAGGAATGGAAGCTGGCTGCAGTCACTCCCGTGCACAAAGGGGGTCCAACCACTGATCAAGATGGCTACAGGCCCATAAGTCTTACTGCGTCATATGTAAGGCCATGGAAAGAATCTTCATGGGCATGATAAATGAGGACACGAGTAACTTTCAAGTGCTGGACCCATCACAGTTTGGCTTTGTTAAAGGAAGGTCAGGTCTATTAAATCTGGTGGACTTTTTTGAGAGGGTCACCAAAGCACTAGATGTAGGTAAGACTGTGCACACAGCATACCTCAACCATACCAAGGCTTTTGATACAAAACCCAACTCTGGCACTATAAACAAGCTCAATAATTTAGGTATAAACCCTTTTATCACCCACCGGATAGCCATCTTGCTCACTAATAAGACCCAGGAGGTCAAAATAGGTGATGCCACTGCCACCAAGAGGCCAGTCACTAGAGGAGTCCTCCAGGGCTCAGTACTGTGCCTGCTCCTTTTTGGAATCTCTTTTTCTGAGATGGAAGCAAATGCTGAAGGTTTATGGATGACTAAGTTTGCAGATGATTCAATTCCCCTGCAGATACTAGTATTCTTCAAGAAGCTCTATCTCTGACTGCCAAATGGTGCCAAAGCCATGTTCTAAAACTAAGAAATGCACAATTGTACCCTTTGGGAAGTCAACACTTCCTGTATAATTACGATATTGATCAAACACTCCTAACAGTCGGTCCAGTGGTCAGGGATCTGGGTAGGCACATAGACAGTAGCCTTAACTTCAGCCACCACTTGGCCACAGTGTTGAGGAAATCCTTTTATGTTGCGCAACTTATAAGTAAGGGCATGGCATCTAGTCCAGATAGGTCATTATCCCACTGTACTCCGCCTTTATCAGACCAGTCATAGAGTACAATTCTCCCTTGGTATGTATCTGACCAGTCATATGTAGCAACTAGAGTGACCTCAAAGATTTCTTACAAAAAGAATATAAGGTGTAAGAAACCTGCCTTATGAAGAGTGCCTTAAAGCCTTTTTCCTCTTCTTAGTCTCCTATAGATTGCTGATGGGTGATTTTTGCATGGCTTACAAAGTATACACAAACCCACACTTATGAATCTCATACATATTCATAAGTCAGAGTACCAAACATAAAAGGTCTAGGGACCTGAATTTTGTCTTTGACTTAAACAGAACATTCTGGAGAGAGAGAGATGCGTCTCAGAGACTGCCCCTTCTATGGAACAAGCTTCCCATCCATGTGAAGGTGAGTTTGTCTGTTATCCAGTTTAAGCATAACCTAGACAAGTGGATGGGGAATAGGAAATTTACACCGGGCCTATCACCCATGTCCCTTATGGACAGAGGCTGCTTATACATGCCTGGCCCTCAGTGCCCTGTTTGGATGCAGGATGTCATTATTTTTTCTCGAGAACTTGGCTAGGCTTAGAAAGGCTACCCCCAGGTTGTTAGCCTAGCAACAGTGTATGAATCTGTGAATTATATGTTGTGGATAAACATCCCAGCAAACCACAGGAGATATACCCAATAAGAATGCAGATAATCTGAATGCATTCATCCCTGATGTAATCAACCAGCAGGATTTTCCAGAGTTGAGAAAATTGGAGAGATTAGCTGCCCATTCCCTTTACCTCCAAGACCCAGGTCCCAATCCCATATCTCAGCAGCACACAGACTGGTACCAACCGTACACCAAAGGAAAGGGGAAAAGGAAGGACAAAAGGCGGAGATTCTACAAGATGAAAGGCGGAGATTGTACAAGATGGAGATGGTATTGTATTATCTTATAAGGTTACAAAATCTACACTTACAGTAATATATCCATTACAGTGGACCATTTTGGTTTATTATCTAAGGGGATATAAATTTATTCTTACACCCAGTTTTAATGTGGCTGATTCCTTGTTGGAATTTAAACTATTCACAAGGAAACTGAATTTAGCTGTGTTTGTAATAATGAAGAAAGGGAGACGATGCCTTATGTCAAAACCACCTGTAAGAAAGAGTATTTTTAACCCTGCCATACATCCTACATTGCAGTTATTTGAGAAACCATGTAGTAGGGACTATTAGAAATTAGTGAATGAGCATATACAAATTAGGAGATGGAACCTTAATTTGAATGAAAGGGAGATTCTTAAGTCATTTAAACATGGTAAAACAATATGGGCCATGAGGCCAGATAAAGGTGGCGATAACATGATAGTAGAAAAGATAGACTTATGTCTAGAGGAATAATTAGAAGGTAGTAGTAATGAAGAACTTTACACTTATTTAATGAAAAAGAAGCCTTTAATTCTGACATTTTTCAGAATTCCTAAAATACACAAAGGCTTACACGATCTATAATATATAGACCGATAGTTTCAGCTAAGGTTTCCAAAATTTACCCCCAATAGCCAGTTTTATTGATAAAAAATTGAAAATATTTTTAACACAAAATCCTGTTTACTTAAAGATTCATGTGATTTCCTTGGCAGACTTTCATTCATTCAAACATTCATTTTCTCACCGTCGCCATAGTTGTTTATTCACCTCTATACCAAGATCAGAGAGAATAGACTTATTCCAAGAAATTCTAATTGATTGTAGTTTTTTGACAGACCAGGATATAAAACTTTTAATAGATTTTGATGGTCACAGTTTTGGATAATATATTTTTTTTCTAAGGTGAATATTTTAAACAGATTAATGGTTGGCCATGAGAGCTGTGTGTGCTCCCATGTATGCAAATTTGATTTACTGGCTTGAGAAAAATCTTGTGTGTTCAATTCAATTTATTTCAAATACTGCAAATTATATTTACATTATCTGGAGATATTTTTGTCATCTGGACAAACGTGAGGGAAGTGGCAGAAGAATTTGTGAACTTAACACTGCCACATTTTTGAAATTCACATGGAATTTTAGTAGTTTTAGTACGAATCTCTTAGATACACTGGTGAGTTTAAGACAAGGAGGTTTTACCTCCAATGTCTATAGGAAACCAACATTCAGTAATCCATACCTACATTGTAAAAGTTATCCAATTAGTCATGAGAAGTCTAGTTAAAGGGCAGTTCATTCGGGTATGACTTCGCAACAAGAAGATGTTGAGGATTAATTTAGACAATTGGAAGATGTGTTTACGGAGAGAGGATACTTTGCTAAATAATAAAGAAATAAACAACTCTGTTCTAACAAAATGAGGCTTAAAATATAAACCCCTTTTAGGAATTGATATTAGAAATAATAGGGAGATTATGGAGAATCAAAACAGGAATGGGGTAACATCTATGATGCAGGACTATGGCAGGGCTATTATTTAGAATATAATGAATGTGCACAGAATATTAGAGGTATTATGTACTAATAATATTCCGATCTTTATGTGTCTGTTATTAACCGATATCCTGGGAGTTGGACCAACATTTGTTTCTAAAATATCAGCCAACATAAAACAAATGTTGGAGAAGAACAATATACCGCGGGGTAACACAATGGGTAGATCAGGAACCAATAAATGTGGGGCATGTAAACAATGCTCACATTTTGGTTAAGGAACAAATTACCATTGACATTAGTCTAAGTAGTAAGATTAGGCTGGCAAAGGGCAATTCTAAATCCTAAGGGGTGGTGTACATTGCTGTATGTGAGGGCAGTACTAGTTTTTATGTCGGAAGAACAAAACGTGCTTTATACAAAAGTATTTATGAGCACACATACAACATGAGAACTAAGAATATGAACCATGCTTTGTATAAACATTACTTAAGTTGTAAAGGAGTATGTTCATTTAAATTTGGTATAATTGAAAAAGTTCCTCATGATCCCAGGGGTGGAGACTGGGACGTTAGGTTAGAGTTAGGGAACTTATATGACAGTTAAAATTAAATGTAACCAACTTGCCAGGGTTAAATGAAATGGTTTATGTACATCCTGCTTTAAAACTGCAATCAAAAGAACTTTAAGGGATTTTAAGTGTGTTATGTGGATAGATATCTGTTTAGTACAAGGTTTTAAAACCATAACACAAATGTTTTTTTTAAATAAATTAATTGTTTTTTAGATGAAGACCATATGAGGTTGTTGCATAGTGTCAATTATGTGGCAAAGATTCATGCATGAAGTTAAAATATTGTTCATAATATTTAGTAAATATTATATAGTTGCTTTGAATATGTTGTATTATTGAGTTTTTAAGCAACTGGTCCTTTGAGACTCTGTATGAAAGGAAATTATATAATAAGGATACAGATGTTGATGAAGTTCCAGGTCAGGAACAAAAGCATTTAATCCATCTTTTACACTGTCTTAATAAATGTCAACAGTTTTTTTAATAACTCTAGTGCTGTGGCTACGTTAGATACTCTGCTGGTGTGTCAAGAAATTTCACCCTTTACCAGTTTTAGAGGTCTTGGAGGCAAACTTTACAGCATTTTGTGAGTTGCTTGGTGTTTCTTCACATTGTATACCAGGTGTTAACTGTGGCTGTGCAACAGGATACCAACCAGTTAGTAGCTTATTGACTCAGGGCTGCTGGGCTTTATAGTGGGCACACACTGACCAATAGAAGCACATGGATTCTTCCCACCATTTATCATGGGTCCCACTATTATCATGGATCCCTGGTATAGGTGGGAGCGGGCCGAGTTTTCAACCCACTTTTCACCAGCAAATACCCGTTTCCATTTTGGTGGCATTAGTCCCTGTGATCAAATCACCTAGAGTCAATTTTTATACCACTTAGTAGCTAACCCTGGCAATATGAAGCAATCTGTCAAGAGACTAATACCACAGTTAATGCCTAAAGCTGTTATCCACACATCTATTCCCCACAATAGGCACCACATAGTCTATGCTGCCCTTGCTTCCATTCACTTACTGTGCTGATATATCTGTAAAGTTTGAGGTCTGTCTCCTCCACAAAAGGCTTCATTTATTTCCGATCACATCACGGGCTGTGGAAGTAAGAGCAAACAACAAAGGGGGCATGACTAATGTATGTGCGGTAAATCATTAATTGCAGCTATTATACTGTGATCTATAATTTGTATAATCTTTGATTACATATGTTACTGGACTGAGTACAGAGCTTTTTTTGTTGTTAACCCCACCACAATTTTTGCCTCTCTAATTTATTTATTAGCAGCTCGAACATGTAACCCTTTGCATGTACGTAAGCCATTGCATAGGAAGTAGAAAATTTGAAATGACTTATGTTTGCTGTTTTCTAAGTAATTAGCAAAAGGATGCATCTTGTAATACAAAACATTGTATATACCTTTATGAAAAGGAAGGAATACATTGCAAATAAAATGAAAGTGTTACAGGCAATTCTCAGTTTGGGCAGTGGATACACTCAGAAGTACTATATACCATTGGGTGGGGGAAAGTAACCCGATTGTCAGTTTCAGGAATACCAGTGTTGTGTTGCCATGGCTGAACAGAAGTTTGTAATGTTATGTAATTAGGACAGAATTGTTTATATTACATGGAATTTCCTTTCCTAATATGTGCATTTAATAGTTATTATTAACATTATTTCAATGATTATTGCATCTGTAATCATACCTGCAAAAAGATGATGTTGATCAAAATCGCACACGATGCAGGTGACATTTCAGCAAATCTTATGGCCAATAAGTAGTTAGTCCCTCAGTCCCCTCCCGCGGTGTGTGGTAGCTTCGAATGTGTCATTTGTACTTTAGAAGTTCTGAAAACTCCCGATATAAGACCATGCCATCTGTCTTCAACATAAGTACTACAATACCATTTGTAATGCTCTGCACAAGGTACAAGTCAAGTTAACACATTCTGACTGAACATTTCAGCAGATATACTGAATTTTTAAGATCTTAATGTAGCAACAGTAGTGCTTTACAGTGATGTGTAATTGTTACCCTGCTACATTATTTGTATGTCCATTAGCATTAAAAATGAAAAAGTTCTACATTTTGGCATTATAGATGTGACATACAAGCACCTATTAGTTTCTGCAATACTCATTCTTACGGGTTCTTGGGAATCTGTATGTTGCAGGGCTAGGCTTGTAAAGAAAAAAATGAAAAGATCAATGGTTAGACCACAGCTGAAGATAAAAATGGAATAATCCACGTCAGGAAATAAATCACTTGCAGCTTCACAGTAGTGCCCTTTATAAAACCAAAAGTTGTAACTGACATGTAGTAGTCAAGGTAGGAAACGGTTCACTTGCAGTTTCACACCACTTTATTAAACAAGAGTAAGCGCTTTCGTGATCTAAGTCAGCTGATCGCTTCTTCAGACTCATAAAAACAGTTAAAACATTGGTATTTAAAATATGGTTCAACCAATGAAAACACATATAGAACTATGACATAGACTAATTAAAATTGCATACATCAGTACATTAATTTGCCTTATATTCTGCATAAGATGAAATAAAATATACATATAACAGACACATGTTATGTAATAATCCATATTACTTAATGTTTTAGTGGTCTGGATTTTAAAAAAAGGCTTCAAGGAAACAGCATTGTTCAATCCAGGAGACCTATCTGCCTGAAGTAGTAAAATCCATCTTTGTTCTGCTTCCTCTACCTTATTCCTTATATCACCTCCCCTCTTACTTTTATTTATTATTTTTAAACCATGAAATTAAAAATATGTTTCCCATCTTCTTCTTCCACATGTTTTGCTAAAGCACTTGTGTCTTTTTTATTTCTTACATCTCTAAAGTGTTCAAGGATACGTTCCCTTAGACACCTATTGGTTTTGCCTATATAAAAGGCATGACAGACAGTGCAGAAGCTGAAATAAACCAAATTTTGTGTTCTGCAGTCATCATAAAAATCTATATCAATTATAAATCCTAGTGTAGGATATTTATATGTAGATTTATTATATAAATAGTCACATGCTGTACAATTTCTGCAAGGAAAAGTCCCCTGCCTATCAGATAGGATCATTCTTTCATTGTTTCTGGATTTATAACAGAGTTGCCTTTTAAGGACCTCTTATTTCTAAAAGAAAAGCTGGGTCTATATTCTAACATTTCTCTCAAGCCAGGATCCGACAATAAAACATTCCAATTCTTCTCAAAAAAATTACAGAACCTTCTGATGTCACTTGAATAAGTTATAGGGAATCTAACTTTAAAATCATGACCTTCCTTGCTTTTAACATCTTCTATAGTATTTGAGAAGAGCGGTTTACATCTCCCATCCCTATTTTCAATGGTATATTTAGAGCTTTCATTTATGTCTTTCTTACTATAACCTCTGTTTAAGAAGTCTTTCTCTAATATAGTCATTGTCTTCACAAAGCCTTCATCTGTATTATGTAAGCGGCTTATTCTCATATATTGTCCGTGAAAGGACAATATATGAGAATAAGCCGCTTACATAATACAGATGAAGGCTTTGTGAAGACAATGACTATATTAGAGAAAGACTTCTTAAACAGAGGTTATAGTAAGAAATACATAAATGAAAGCTAAATATACCATTGAAAATAGGGATGGGAGATGTAAACCGCTCTTCTCAAATACTATATAAGATGTTAAAAGCAAGGAAGGTCATGATTTTAAAGTTAGATTCCCTATAACTTATTCAAGTGACATCAGAAGGTTCTGTAATTTTTTTGAGAAGAATTGGAATGTTTTATTGTCGGATCCTGGCTTGAGAGAAATGTTAGAATATAGACCCAGCTTTTCTTTTAGAAATAAGAGGTCCTTAAAAGGCAACTCTGTTATAAATCCAGAAACAATGAAAGAATGATCCTATCTGATAGGCAGGGACTTTTCCTTGCAGAAATTGTACAGCATGTGACTATTTATATAATAAATCTACATATAAACATCCTACACTAGGATTTATAATTGATATAGATTTTTATGCTGACTGCAGAACACAAAATTTGGTTCATTTCAGCTTCTGCACTGTCTGTCATGCCTTTTATAGTAAAACCAATAGGTGTCTAAAGGAACATATCCTTGAACACCTTAGAGATGTAAGAAATAAAAAAGACACAAGTGCTTTAGCAAAACATGTGGAAGAAGAAGATAGGAAACATTTTTTTAATTTCATGGTTTTAGAAATAATAAATAAAAGTAAGAGGGGAGGTGATATAAGGAATAAGGTAGAGGAAGCAGAACAAAGATGGATTTTACTACTTCAGGCAGATAGGTCTCCTGGATTGAACAATGCTGTTTCCTTGAAGCCTTTTTTAAAATCCAGACCACTAAAACATTAAGTAATATGGATTATTACATAAAATGTGTCTTGTTATATGTATATTTTATTTCATCTTATGCAGAATATAAGGCAAATTAATGTACTGATGTATGCAGTTTTAATTAGTCTATGTCATAGTTCTATATGTGTTTTCATTGGTTGAACCATATTTTAAATACCAATGTTTTAATTGTTTTTATGAGTCTGAAGAAGCGATCAGCTGACTTAGATCGCAAAAGCGCTTACTCTTGTTTAATAAAGTGGTGTGAAACTGCAAGTGAACCGTTTCCTACCTTGACTACTACATGTCAGTTACAACTTTTGGTTTTATAAAGGGCACTACTGTGAAGCTGCAAGTGATTTATTTCCTGACGTGGATTATTCCATTTTTATCTTCAGCTGTGGTCTAACCATTGGTCTTTTTAATTTTTTTCGCTTGAGGTGTATACCAGGTGTTTATCCAGCTTTTGTTTTCTTTCATGTGTTTCTAGGCTTTTAAAGACCCTGGTGGTCATTAGACCAGTATAAACTATGAACCTTTGACATAATAACTATGACATTCGTAGATTCACTACATTTCTTAGTAAGCTCAAGCTCGTTAATAAACCTAGGTCATACAAGTAATTAACACTGCAATGGAGATGGAAGTGTAATAACTATAGAATCCTTGTCTTATCTGTTCAGCCGCTGCTACCCACAAGGCAAACTTGCCCAGGTCTCTTCTGCTGCAAGTCATCATACTTACGCCTTCAGTGGTCACCAGTATGTGGGATAACTAGTAAGAGATTCCATTTCTTCCCCCATTTGTTTTCAGACGTCAGTCATTTAAAATAGTTCTGTGCACACCACCTCTCTCCAGGCATGAAGCCTGCAGAGGTGAAAGAAAATCATTGTCTCCTTCATGCACCAGCTTGGGACCCTACCCTGACCCTCTACAGTGGACATGGTCTATGCCAAGCTCAAGTCATTATGAAGAGGTAGGCATGTAACTGATAATGTTAGACTGCGAGCCACACCCACTGAGATGTGACATCATTCAGCCATGCAGCTTGCACCTTGTATTAGAGCCTGTCAGGCACCAATAATGAGGTCCCTTAAGAACTCTATCATATCTGTGAACTCCTTGAGATCCTCACCAGAAAGATGAGGTAGAAAAAGCTGCAGTTATGTGAACTGTCCTTTCACTGCTTGTCTGCAGCAGTATGAATTTAGCTACAGTGATGAAAGCACTTGCACAAATGTGTAGTAATATTATTATTATTAGAGCACGGCACAAAAATGCCCCATTTGCATACGAAATTTGTAAGTTGTACAAAATCTGTTGAAACTTTCTCAATCTCACTATTCTCACCATAGAAACTACATTTCTATGGTGGTTGAGAGAAGACAAATAATAAAGCAGATTATCTATAATAGTTACAGTTAAGATCCACGTTCAATGTTTAGTGTTGGAATTACTAAATGAAAACTACACAGCGGGCAGTTTAAGAGCTTGCCATAAGAAATACCTGGTACAAAAACCTTGTTACAGATGCATTCACCCAAAGCCTTCTGGAAATGTACTATAGTCCCTGCATGTCTGACATGCATTCCAAGGGAGTTTCATAATCTACCATCCCTAAAGGGAAAGATAGAAGACAGAAGGTGTGACGTGGACCTAGACAATTATATCAGAAGGCAACTAATTCTGGTAAAAGAATAGTAATTTGAAAAAAGCAAATGCTGAATGTTGCAGTTAGCAGTTAATTCATCAAACATTTATAAATCAGAATAAGTTTCCACTGTATTAACCTGCAAAAGATACTTCAGTGTTTCTCTATAGGAACAGTTACCAACTCCCACAATCATTCTTGTGAGGACTTCTAACCATTTCCCATTTCCCATCTCATCATTTGAAAACGGGTATATTCACAAAAGGATCATCAGTACTCTGCAATAGGCATGCAGCAGATTTATGTTGTGGAAGCAAAATCCTAGCAGTATGGTTTGAGAAGTGGCATTTTATATTATGTAATAAAACCTTCTCAAAACATCCTTTAGATTTTCATTAAAATTCAAGTCCGAGTCCACCTTGACACCCAAATTCTTCACTCAGCAAGCTTCAGTGAGTAAGAGACGAGCACAGTTGGATACCCAAGGATGTTTTTACCAAGTGCATGTTTCTACATCTCTTAACACTAAACTGCATACCCTGTTAGAAGATTTAATAATAAATCCAGATTTAGAGATGGTGATGCAGGCGTCCGTGGTCATGTACCTTAGAAATGATACTTGCACCTTGGTATCATTATCAAACTTGCTTAACCGGATATTATTGTACCTAGGGAAGCAGGTCATAAAGAAAATACAGAGTACTTCCCCGAACAGGCACCTGTATTTTCACCATTCTTAAATGTCTAAAGAGGCCCCTCAGTTTTAATCATGAACTTTCTCCCAGTTTGCCAGTTAGCCACCCATCATCAGATATATCAGTTAATTTTAGCAACCTGCAACATATCTAAAATGACATTGTAAGGTAAGAGTGAAAAGCTTTCACAAATTCCAAGCAGCCATTATCAGTGGGAAGGTCCTGGTCAAGGGACCTAATATCTATTTAAAGCTTGGTAAGTTAGTCAAACTAGGCTGTTTATATTGGATTTAATTGTGATACCATTAGTACTAGCCTCTGAATTACTAGTTAGGAGAAAACACTTATTGCAGTACTGTAGCCATTCATGTTATTGCCATTTTTGAATAAAACCATCAAATTTTGATTAATATTCAGTAGCGCAATATCAGTGGAATTGCTTACTGCAGGCTGTGGTACATGGCAATGGACTGCTTCCTACCCAGACCATCTCCAGAAACTCTTACAAGGTCTCTTCTCTTCCTCTCTCTTGGCTTTCCTCTTACCTCTCCAGCAGGGCACAGAGTGTTAGATGATCTCACTTTACCCCTCACTACTTACACAAGTAAGTGGGTGTTCCATGTGGCTCTATATTAGGTCCCTTGCTTTTCAGCACATTCATCAGTGACTTACTTCCACACTCACTAAATGTAACCATTTTAAATTATGCTGATGACTCCACCATAATCTGTGCTGCTAAGAACTTTCAAGATCTCCATTCTTACACTTGAGGACTTTCTCATCTTATCGAAACATGGCTGAAAGAGTCAAACTTGGTCCTGAATGACAAAGAAAAAAAAAACAAACTCGTACTGGTGACCCACAAATCCTATCAGTGCAGCAAGACATAAATCTCTCCACTATCTTCAAATGATACTCCCACTGAAGCTGTCATCCACAGTAGGCTCCTAGGCCTTACAATTAATGAAAAGCTTAAAGGTGATGTCCACGTTAACCTTACATCCAAAAAAAATCAAAAACTTGCAAAGTTATATAAATAAGCCTTTCCTTTCTGATTCCACCAGAAAGCAAATTGCATCAGCAGTTCTCCTGCTAGTCCTAATCATTGCCTCACCTACTTCCATGAAACTGCTTACTAACCAAATATCAACACTTGAGCAGGCCTATAATAAAATTGCCAAATTTGCTGCCAGCATACCATCTCTAGAAAACCACTGCACTGCCTTAAGACAACTGAATTGGCTTGAACTTCCCAGCATCCTTAATGTCCGCTAACTAGAACAAGCTTGTAAAATACTACACACCTCAGACACCCCTCTCCCCCTCAACATTTGTTATGACATGGTAATCCCCACACCAATCACTTAGATGCAGCAATAAATTCCTGACTACCACTATTCCTACAACTAACTCATATGTAGTGAATCACTTTATTTCTTATCTGCATTTAAACTCTGGAATCTCCTCCCCATAAGATTCTGAAACATCAATAAACTCTCTGTTAAGAGTACTTAAATCCCACCTCATGCACACTTGGATATGCCAATGTATATCTTCTCCAGGGTAGCTTAAACTCCCCTTCTTACATTACCCAATGTCATCCTCCCTGTTGCTTTTTTCTTTTACAAGTCTGTAACCATCTCAAGCCTTCTTCCTTTGTATCTCTTCCTTTATCTTCTATCACTTTTTCACTCTTACTGCCTCACAATTCTGCTACTGACCTTGTTATATTTACCCTCAGCAACTCTTACTACTGAACTGTAGAACATTTCCTCCATCTTTCTTTCACATCTTAACTTACTCCCTTTCCATTTATACACACTCTTCCTCTCTCTTTTCTCACTTCACCTAAATATTTTCTAGATTCTTATCTCCTATACCACACTCTAGACTCTGGCTGTACTCCCAAAATATCTGTACCTCATTGCATTGCTTTCCTAAATACACTCTATGCTATAAAAGGTCATACTTTATAATAATTCTGTAGAGAGGCTACCAAATACACAAATGTTAATGATGATGCAGTGCTTAACCACCTGCAAACTTTTACATGTAGTAGAGTAATAGACGCAGTTGACAACTAAGTATGCCATTGTAAATTGTACATGTACATATGCATGTATATATAGTATGCATTATATATGTAGTATGTCTTTGTAAATTGTACATGTATATGTATAGTATGCCATTGTAAAGTGTGCATGTATGTATAGTATGCCATTGTATATGTACTAGGTCACTGTAAATTGTGCATGTACATAGGAGGTTACTAGTGTAATGGCCCTGGGGCCCTCACAAGCCTATCCAAGAGTTTATCCCCAAAAAAGAAACCTCAGTTAGCACCTGTCACACTTGTCAGTGAAGGACAAAGGTGGAACCCCTGTGACAAATGTGTGGTTTCCCATCCACTCATCAAGATTGCACTTGAAGAAGGTCAGCAAAGTGCTCTGTTTGACATGCAAGGGAAGTCTGTTCCAGAGACTGGTCAGCCTCTGAGAGACAAACCCTTCTCTCCATCAGGTTTTGTTGATGTTGCATATTAGATTTAGGCCTATCAAGCTGGTAATGTGCGAGGAGTTAGACGTACAGATATGGAGCATCTCTAGTAGAGCAGGGTCTGATATTGCCTTGTAGGCAAGACACAGATCACCTATGAGCAATCTGTACCAAGTAGAGTGATAGTGATTTTAGTCTGTCCACACAGGACAGGTGTTGAAGACCATGGATTCTCTTTGTGAGGCATTTCTGTGGCCTTTCCAGTTGGTGCAAGTGTTTGATGAGGTACATGCCAAACAGGGTATTATACTCAAATATAGGCCTAATGAGGGAGGATTACAGAGTGGTAATGACCTCCTTTTTTCTGGATGCAGTCCCTTTACTTGTGAGACTATCCAAGTAAAAAGCTTTTCTGACCACTGCTGCCATGTGATGGTCAAATGTGAGATTGTTGTCAACCTGAGCACCCAGGTGTCTGACCACAGGTTGTGTGCTTAGGAGATTGCCATTGATGGGGTAATCAGTAGGGCCGTGTTTTTACTGAATGGTATGATACATTTTTTTTGCATTTAACTTAAGGCCATGACATTTTGCACCAGTTATTTGTTGCTGTGAGACCCTCTTGCAGTATATTAATATCATTCAGGGAGACAATGACAGCACCCAACTTAATCATCTACAAACTTGGTCTGCCACAGGCCCTTTGTCTTTGCCTGGATCTCTGAGAAGTAATTGCCAAACAGTAGGGGTCCCAGGACTGATCCCTGCAGAACACCGCTAGTGAGAGGTCTGTTGTCTGAGGTGGTGGGACATATTTTGACCTTGTGTCCTATCGGTGAGCCAGTTGACCACCCATCTGATGAGATAAGGATTTACACCAAGTTATGTTGGCTTTTCGGTGATGCATGAGTAGAGGATTGTGTCAAAGGCCTTGGCCAGGTTAAGCTGTATGTACTGCCTTTCTCTAATCCAGGGCCTTGGTGACCGTCTGAAAGAAGTCAACCAGGTTCAGTAGACAAGATCTGCCCCTGACTAATCCGAAATGAGTGGAGTGAAGTGCTTAGAGAGTACCTATGTCCTTGTTTATGAGATCCATAATAATACGCTCCATGGCTTTACAGGTCAGACTTGTCAAGCTAATTGGGTGATAGTTTCCCTGGTCAGTAGTGGCACCACCTTGGTGCAAGAGGATGACAATGGCATTTCTCCACTCTGCTTTAATGATGCCTGTAATTAGGCTGTGGTTGAAAAGGGTGCTCAGTGGTGAAGCTAGTTCTAGCTGCAGATGGTGCAGAATACAGCCTGGGATACCATGAGGTCCCATGGAAGCTGTGTTATTTGCCTTGGATAGGGCCTTTAACACTTGATCTATGGAGATGTGAGGTGTGGGACAAGTATTGGGGATATTGAATGAGTCTTTGGGGGGCTAGGGGGGTGTAGATTACGGATGTTGAATGGGCCTTTCAGGGGATAGGGGTTGAAGGTTGCACTGAACCTATCAGCTTGCAGGTTGGCTAAGTCAACAAGATCAGTGCAAGTGGTAACGTTAAGTACTAATTTGGAGCAAACCTGGGCTTTGCCATGGAGGTTTCTGACGTAACTGAAGAAGGCTTTGTTGTTTCCCTTCGTTTTGGAAACTAGTTTCAATTCATAATTGGCTTTGGTGGCTTTCACTAATGATTTAATTTGCTTGTTGAGGCTGAGGAGGGAGTTTTTCCAATTTGTTACCCTTGGACAGCCGTTTTTTTTCTTTTGTTGTAAAGCCTGTTGATAGAGGATATCCACCAGACAGTTTTGTGTTTCCTTGAGGAGCAGGTTTTAGTTCTGTTGAGTATGGATGACTCCATGCAGTTGTACAGGTGCTTGTATACTGCATTGGTGTACTGTTCAGCTTAGTTGTCTGCATCCTATGGGGGGTGATGTGAAGCTACTGATACCCTCCCTTAGGAGGTTGTAGTCAGCTTTTGAGAAGTTTTTTAGCCTGTTTACTGCTTGGGGGGGTGTGATAAACTTCGAATGAGACAACCTGATGATCTGATCTCACCAGGGAAGAATATACTATGGAAGTGGTGCAGCAGTTACCCGTGTTGGTGAGAACCAAATCCAGAATGTTATCTTCACTTGTGGGGTTGAGATGAGCTGGTCTAGTTAGTTAGAACTGATGAAGTCAGGTAATCATTGGCTGAGTGCATTAGTGCAGGAATAGTTCACCCAACTTGGATGGGTGTCTTGCCAACTGTCAGTTGCACCTGGAGTAATTTTAGTGCATCATGCTGGTAAACCAGTCTAGAGGTGTGCCTGTCCTTAATGAAGATAGAGACTCCACCACCCTTAGTCTTTCTGTCCTCATTTTGAGGTTGGAAAGTGTGGAATGAGGTATAGTCTGGTAAAGCAAGGTTGCTCTCTGCAGCCCTTAACCAAGTTTCCGTGACCGCACAGACATCAGCATCTTCCAGTGTGAGGAGAGCCTCTGGTGAGTGCATTTTCAGGTTAAGGCTCCTAGCATTAAGCAGCATGAGCTTCAATTTGCTTTTTGACAGATCTTTTATGTTGAAAGATTTGTCTTTGGGGCATAGCCAAAAAAGGCACAATGGAGAAGCAAGAGCCTTGGCCAGGATCCTGATCCCCAGGGATGACTGGTTGAGGCCATCTCTGGCAAAGCATTGAAGGCTGTCAACCATGTTATCCCAAGCAGAGATACTGGATCCCCTTGGAAAGACACCAGAAACTAAGCTAGTTGTTGAAGTCAGTTATTTTTTGTTGGTATTGTGGTATCATTCTTGGTGAAGGTAGGATGCTGCTTAGGGGTAGGGTCATTTCTGCCTGGGACACATACTCTTAGAGCTCAGTCATGTCTCTCTTCATATAGTCCAGGTAGGTACATAAAGTCATTCACACCAACATGGAGAGTGACAGAGTTATACTTGTACCTGTTGTGGAGAGTCTTGAGTGCATGCGTGTTGTGGCAAATTCTGGCACCTGACAGACAACTGACTGTGACCTTCTTCTTGTTGAGCCTGGTGAGGGGGACATTAGTGTGTCTCGGTACTGAGTTGCCAGTGTCTAGTATGTTTGGTTTATTGTAATGCCTTATGGGCTGTGTTGGGTTATTGTTATGCCTAATGGGCTGTGTTTGTGAGACACTGGTGTGTTGTCTACTGTGTGCGATGTGTTTGGTGTTGTCTGTGGAATGTTTGCATGTTTTGGTGGTCTCTGTTGTATTTAGGTAAGTTGAACACTTAAGAGCACACAGAACAGCAAAATAAGGTAATAAAGTAGGTAGAACACAGTTACAGTAAGAGCAGCTGAATAATTTATATATTTTTTTTCTTTTTTTTAAGTGGAGAGGGAAAAAACAGAAGTTTAGGAGACTACTGAAAATATAGTGTCATTGTAAATTATGTAGACTGTAATTAGATGGAGTTTCTCTACCCAGACCACTGCTGAACATAGGCCTTGTCCAGTTAGGCTGTCCCAACCAACAAAGACAGATAAGTATATATAACTACATGGAACTACATAGACGTAACTGACACACTAATGTAGATCTCATTTTACTCCACCACACTTCTGATTTTTTCCATCTTTATACATCCTGCCTTCTCCATTACCTGTTATACATTGTTTATACCCTTATGCTTTATCCATTCTCAAATGCTGACTTCCCATAATCCACTGAATATTATACTTACTACATTTTTATTTCTAAGTTGTATTTAAATTAGATTGTAATGTATATGCTCTGGTCTATTTGTGTTTCCACTGTGATTGTGCTGTTATTTTTTATTTCCATATTGTGTTTATGGGCTAGTCCCGTTTCAGTTAGAGGACCTAGTCCTCCCCTGTATTTGTGTAGTATACCAGTCAGCGGGGTTTTTTGTTGTGTGACTGTTTTTGCTGCCCTTATTCCCCTAGTCCTCCCTGTGGTTATCCCGCGGTCTCTAGGCCGTTTCAGTTAGAGGCTCTAGTTTCCCACACTCTATATTGGTTATTTTTGGTTATTTTGGTGAAGGTATCCCTACTGTTTTTCCCTGTGTGTGTGTGTGTGTTCTTGCTATCAGCATGTCCAAGGATTCTAAAGAACACAGGCCTTCGGGCTTTAAAAAGTGTGTCAAATGTAATAATATGTCTTTGATGGATGGGCACTCAGTGTGCGTGTATTGCTTAGGGGCTATTCATCTACAAGAATCCTGCTTGTTCTGCCATGCTTTCAGTCATCATGTGCTGCAAGAGAGGAAGAACAAGCTTATTTTAAAAGTATTGCTGAAACCTTCCTGTGAAGAAGACTTGGAGAGGTCTTCTAGTTCCAAATCCTCTCCTTCCAAACCGGAAAAAAAAAAACAGACAAAAACTCCTCAAAGAAACGCTCTCCGGCTCCGTCAGTTTCCTTGGAGCCGCTGGAGAAAATCACTAGAACTACAGTTGCTTCTTCAGCTCCACTGGCTTCGGGGCAGACAGAAGGCAGTGCATCTATGATGTCGACATTGGCTCCCAGTCTGTTGGATCCGGTGACAGATTTACCAGTTTGGAGCAGGTCTCCAGTTTTTTGACCGGTTTCTCTGACTCGCAGAATCCCTCTGCAGGGAGATCCAGATCCCTGACCGTGTCCTCTAGGACCCTTTCTGATGATGATGTCGATAGAGTGGTGAGGAAACTGCTCCAGTCATCGGTACTAGCTAAATTACTTTCGGCTCCGGAGCCCATCCTCCCTTCATCTTTGGCTGTTCCTCCTCCGAACCTTTCTTCGGAGCCAGAGCTGTCTGTTCCGTCGGACTCCGTGAGGTCGGTTCCAGTAGCCCCTTTTGGCATCTCGGCTCCAATCTCTACTCCGACCCTGTTGGTGCCGTCCACGGGGTCCAGGATTCACAGTTCACCAGTCGGAATCGAGAGGGAGGTCTCGGGTCGATCTTCGGCTCTGAGCCTTCCTCTCGGTGCTTCGGCTCGGGTGAGCGTGGACCCGACATTGGCTTCGAACCTCGGCTCCAAGGGCTACTACCGTATCTTCCACGGTTAGTCGACCTTCAGAGCCGGGGGGATCAGCTTTTGAGGTCACTTCGGCTAGGCGGGTCTCTGAACGCCACGCTTTATCGGTTCAGCCCCCTTACTTGGTATAGGGTTTTGCCAAGACCTAATCCTTCCTTTATGCCTAAGGTTGCTTCAGTGGTCAACCTCAACCAGTCCGTTGGCTGTATTTTTCCCTGAATTCTCTAACAGGGCAGAATTTAAGTTTAATCAGCTAGATGTCCACAGACAATTGTGTTTCTATTTACATCGAACAAAAGATATTAGGAAATCTGATCAACTCTTTGTCTCGTTTTCAGACAGTAGACTCGGGGCAGTAGACGCTGGGCTCCAGTTTCTAAAGTAACTCTGTCCATATGGATTTCTAGTTGCAATTCCTTCATCTGTAATTCAAATGGCAAGCAATTGCCCTTTAAAGTGAAGGCTCATTCTACACGATCAGTGTCTACCTCTACTGCCTTTCAGGCTAGGATGTCTATGGATGATATCTATGCTACACTCACTTGGTCATCTCCTCACACCTTTATTAGTCACTACAAATTGGATCGGATATCTAGAGGCAGATCTTCCTTTGGTTCCACAGTGCTCAGGAGTATTTTCCAGTGAGCTACACAAGGTTTAGGTGCTAGGGACACTGTCCCACAGGTAAGAAATGTAGGTGAGATTGAACTACATAACATCAAGAAGTTATGTACTCACCATAACGTTTGATGTATGTAGTCCATCTCGCCTCACATTCTTACTAACCCACCCACCTACCCCCTCCTGGAGGACCTAGAGGTCGAGTCTCTGTTTTCATCTCTCCTTTTTGATGTGTTGAGTTGGTTCTTTCTCTCCGCGTGTTGGTGTGTGTGTATGTGAGATTGCAGCAAGCAAGATCTGGGATAGGCGTGTTGCAGCATGGGATACCTCTTAGCCACGAGCCAGTTGAAGACTTCGAGCTAAGGTATGGCCGAGTCGGAACCGAAGTTCGGCTCCAAACCCATGGGTAAGAATGCGAGGCGAGGTGGACTACATACATCGAATGTTATGGTGAGTACATAACTTCTTGTTTTACAACTGATAAAATGTTTCACTGATGCATTTAACAAGTTCTTATATTTTTTGCTTGCAGTGGTTAGCGTTGTCACCTCACAGCAAGAGGTTCTTTGGTTTGATTCTCGGCTGGAAAGCCCTCTGTGTGGAGTCTGCATGTCCTCCCTGAGGTTGAGTGAGTTTTAAAGACATACTGGTGTCTGTGTGTAGGGTGGGTGGTTGCCAGGCTGGCAACCCGACACCATAAAAACTCCACTGCCAATCATTCTACAGACCAGTGATCTGCTGTGGCAACCCCAAAATGGGAAAAGCCAAAAGACATTTTTACATGTTCGTATTATCTACTGCATAGTTTTCTACTAGTTTTTCCTATGTAGAATGCATTGTAGGATAGGCACACATTCTACCTGCAAGTTGCCAGTAAACTCAGGTAGACTCTGGAGTTTTACCTTGGCTAAATAAACACACTACTACCATCAGTGCATTATTTATATATTGCTTGCTTGTTTTTGTTAACTGGGAAAGTCCAACTGTGAGCACAGGTCTAATTTTCAGCAGAGGCCCAGGAAAAAGTGCTCAATTTTACAGAATGACTAGAAGGAAGTTATACAAAATGTGCATAATAAATGTGCATACATAGAATATTAATGCTGTCACAGTTAATCAAAAAAGAATACATATTCATACATAGAATAGTAAATAAACATACATAGAATAGTAATGATATGACAGGTAAAACAAGAATATAATAAAATATTAGTTAAGGTCAAGCTTATCAGAGTCTAGTTATTTTCAAATGGAGTCAGCTGTAGTAGATATTGAGTAGGAGACAGTAAAGTAATTATAGAATGAAGATGGTTAAAAATTTGAGTATTGAGGCGGTCCAAGTAAAAGGGAACTAGAGATCGTAGTGGAGTGGGGTTAATGATAGTTGGATAGTTAGCGATTGTAAAGAAGTAGCTGTCTTATGGACAGTTACATAAGAGTACTGACAGGTTTGGAAATTATCCAGGCATATCACATGCACAGAGCTGGTAACTGCGTAGGTAGGACTTGAGTTTTAAATGATATTAGGGAGTGTTCTGTCGTATTGTGGGATGGAGTTCCAGGATTTAGTGAGATGATGAGAGAGTAGTGATTTGACAACAGAATTGTTGGGTTTGGATACATGTAATAAGTGTTTGTCTGATGAACGTAGTGGCTTGGAAGAGGCTGGAGATGAATGTACAGTTAGGTCTATACACAATGTTATGGCTCAGGATGTACTTGCTTTCTGTAGATTATTGAACCTGAAATTGTTTTTTGGTGATTCCAATAATTCTACCAGTGACAAATTCATTTATCGTAAATCTACATTTAATCCACCAATGCATCCTAATGTACTTCAATTTCAGCGTAACATTCTCAAAGATCTACATTTTTCTGGTCAAGGATTACGTTGGAAATCCAACAATATTTCCTCAGCCGAAAGGCAGGCCATTGTTGAACTACAGAAAAATGAAAATATTGTAATTATTTCAGCTGATAAAGGGGGTGCTGTGGTTATTTTGAATTGGCATGACTATGACAAGGAAGCTACCAGACAATTGTCTGACCAAAAATATTACTCACGAATGACAATTAATCCAACATTCAGGTTTCAGAAACAGATTGAAGATTTCGTTCTTTGGGCCAAGGATGAATCCATCATCACAGATGACATTGCACAACAACTCATTGTTCATGACCCAACTTTACAATATATCTACTTTTTACCCAAGACCCACAAAAGTCTTATTAACCCTCCGGGGTGACCAATTGTGTCTGGGAGAGGATACATCACAGAACCCCTCTCTTTGTTTCTCACTTTGCATCTGAAACCCTTGCTGAGTCTTGTACGATCAAGAATACACGACACCACCATGTTCCTCAATATAATATCTAATAGCCAGTTGGAAGAGGACTGGTTAATGTGCACTCTAGATGTTTGTTCCTTGTATACCAACATCCCTCACAAGTCCGGTCTGGAAGCCCTGTCCATCTGGTTCGACCAAGCTGGTTTATATCAACCTCTCTTTAATTATTTTTTGGTTGAACTAGCTAAATTTGTTCTGACCAGCAACGTCTTTTTTTATCAAGACAAATGCTACTGGCAGGTTAAGGGTACAGCCATGGGAGCTTCTTTTGCTCCAATTTATGCTGACCTCTTTATGGCTTTTGTGGAACATCACATAATTTATTATTGTCAGAACAACATTTTTTGGAGCACATTGACATTTGGCATCGTTATCTAGACGATTGCTGGATGGTTTGGAGAGGGGACATACATGGTCTAAGGGATTTTATTTCCTATTTAAATAACATTTGGGGCTTGGAATTCACGGCACATTATGATTATAGCAAAATCACTTTTTTGGATGTTGCCATTACCAAATTGCCTGACAATACACTCTCCACAGAAGTATTCAGGAAACATCCTGAATACAATACTATTTTACACGCCTCCAGTTTTCATCCCCCTCATGTTATATGGAGCATCCCCAAGTCACAATTTATTCGAATCAAACACATTTGTTCCACTGACAATGACTTCCAACATCACAGGAGGGATCTCACGGAAAGATTCAGGTCCAGAGGCTATGCTATGGGCCATGTGTCTAGTGCCAGCAACATGACTAATTCCTCCAACAGAAATGATTTTCTGCAGTACCAAAAACATACCTCTAATAAAAACACTACATTAAGATTCACAACCACCTATGCCAGGAATTCAAACCAACTAATTGATAGTATCAACACCCATTGGAACATTTTACAATATGATTCTGATATTTCTAATTTCATTCCTGACCGGTGTCAATTTTCATTTAGGAAAGGCAAAAATCTGGGGGGTTTCTTTAATCATTATAAACATGGTAGTAAAAACAACCATACGCAATTTAAACAAACTACACTTTCAGGTGACCCCCTTACAGGCTGTTTTCCATGTGGACACTGTACTAACTGTTATAAAATCAACAAATCTAAACAATTTTCAAGCAGGAACTGTTCTCAGGTATATGACATCAAATTCTTTGCCAACTGCAGTAGTGACTGGATTATCTATCTGGCCAGCTGTCACTGTGGTGCTTTTTATGTAGGACAGACCTCCCGACCACTTAGAATCAGGATCTCTGAGCACATCAGCAATATCAGGACAAACAAAATAACCAACGCTTTATACAAACATTCTTTGGTACATACCACTGCAAAATTCACATTCATGGCCATTGACATTATACAAGGAAATAGGACTAACAAAGCAGGTTGGCATTCAATTCTTAACACCAAAGAAAAGAAATGGATTATCAAACTGGGGGGATTATTCCCACCTGGCTTGAATGATAATTTTTGAATTAACCAATAGGTATTCAGTGACCTCTATATATTTTGTTACATTTTTGCTGTGTTCATTTCCACTGAAGAAGGTTGTGTATATCCTACCGAAACCGGTCTGGTGCAAAAGTGTTGTCTATGTGTAGGTTTAATAACCTGTCACAATAAACTGAGGTTTTCAGGATTCACGTTATGCTGGTTCTGTTTTTTCTTTTACCATTGTCGTACTTGGAGCCGGGCATTTGCTCTACGTGCAGGAACTCTTTTTATGTAACGCTATTTTTGTAGTTGTGACAAGGTTAGATAATGTGGGATTTTCAGCCACTATAATTCTATTACGGCAGCACAGTGTTGGGTTCCATTAGGAAGGCTGGCAGCAAATCTTGCTATTTTGTAGTAACATTGCTCAAGTTTGTTTATCAAGGTCACTTGGATAGTGTTAAGGATATTAAGTATTAAAATGCATACTGCAAGGTTGTAGTTATTCATTCATTGTTTTTAAAAGTTCTTAGAACAAACACATTTAACATGTCTGTCTGTCTTTTTCACTGCACATCTGTACGCATGCATATATACACAGTACACACAGACAACATATACCCATTCTGTACAGTAGCTGGTCTAAATGTGCAGAAGGCATTATAACCCTGCACAGCTGTAGTGATCTCCACTGTTTTAAACCATGTCTCCATCACTACACAGGTGTTAACATCCTCCAATATGAGAAGGGCTTGTAGGGGGTGGAGTTTCTTTAGTCTCCTAACATTGATCAGTAACACCTTCATGTTTCCCTTTCCTTGTTTATGTTGATAGATTTATATCAGGTTTGCATTGTCAAGAAAGGCACTATGAGGGTAGACAGTGTCTTTGATAACAATTGAAATACAAGAGGGGAGAGATGCAGGTCATCCCCTGCAAAGCAAGGTGGTCTGTCAATCATATCCTCCCTGGCTGACAAATATTGGACCCCCTTTGAAAGGCACCAAAACCTTAGTCAGTTATTGACGTCTTTGCTTATATCGTAGCATCATCCTTGAAGAAGGTAGAATGGCACTCAATACTAGGCTAATACCTACATTGGACACAGATATTGAAAGCTGCATCATGTGTCTCTTCGTGTAGTCCAGGGAAGTACACCTCATGTCATTGACATCAGCATGAGCTATGATAGAGGCATACTGATAGTTGTGCAATGACTTGATGCTTGGATGAGCTTCTGGATCCTGTCACCAGAAAAGTAACTAACCATGAATCTTTCTTTGCTTAGCCAGATAAGAGGCACATCTATATGTCTTACAACAGAGTTGTCTGTAACAAAAATGTTTGGTCGGGTCAATGCCTGTCTTAAAGGCTCAACATCTGTGACTTTGGGACTCCTTCTGTTATGTGAGGAGGTAGGCTTAACTTGCTGAGTGTGCTTTGTGTCCGTGTTGTGTTTTGGAAGTCTCTGTGATTTTAAGTAAGTTGAACCTCATCAAATGATGGATTATGTGTGTTGTGATGGCCTTGTTGAGGTGTGATGTGCTGTTGACTGCTGATGATTTTGGTGAGTCTACCGTGTGTGAGGCTTTTGCCTCTGAGGATATTATATATGTACATCTCTCTCACGCACTGATCTATGTTGTTTGAGTAAATAGATGATGGTCAAGCAGCATGAGACATTTCCTACACTTTTCTCAATATACCATTTCAGTCAGGCTGGTCCATGATACCAACAGGAATGACCCTGGGGGCAAGGGTAACTATAACTTTTTGGAGTTCTGTTTTAGGGTAATATTTGGGTGGACTTGCTACTGAGTGCTTAAAGTTCAATACAAACCAGCTACCCTGGATACCTTCTTCTGCCACCAGGAAAAAAACAGTGAACTAATTATAGTAAAAACAATCACTGATTTAATACTAAAATCAGTGCAAGCAATATCAGTACATTCAGTATTAAGCAATTTAGATTAAGGAGACAGACTTTGCAAAATGATATTTATGTTCTTATGGTTGACAACCAATAAATGGAGAGAGGGAGAGAATTATGCTGTCATTGTCATAAGGAGAAGGCAACAGCAGATGCAATGGGTTTAAGAACACAACTCCAACACTGTGGCTAGGAGGGAAAAACAGTTGGAATCTTAGCTCTGAGGTGACTAACCTGTAACTGCCTTAATGTAAAGGCTAGTCCTAGTAACTCAGTATGTAAGAATGAAATTATGGTTCAATACCAACCGTAGGACCACTTAACAAAATGCAGTGCAGCTATGTACTAAATACTAATATAGGCTTAAAGACTCTAGCTAAAGTTGATACAAACTGTTAAAATGAACTTATTCATTTTGATGAAGTCATGACTTTGCTTGAGAAGGAAGTGCTCAATAAAATACTTACCAGTTCACTTTTGTTTGCAGTCCATTTACTTTTACAGCATTTTATCTTTGGTTATTAGTCTGGGGAAAAGATGCAAAGGGGTAAGCTTAGGAAAAACGGTCACTCAAAGAAGTGTTTCTAGAAGACAGTGGCCATTCCATGATAGGATTACAGTGCCAAATCATTTGGATGGAAGCACTGTGAGATGGCAGGCCAGTGATGTAGTCCATACCCCCAAGGTCTGAGCTTGGGGAGTGGAATTATGTAGTACAGTGTGGAACTGAAAGATGGCAAGCCACTGGTGTAGTCCAAATCCCAAGGTCTGAGCTGGGGTGTGAAATTATGTAATACAGTGTGGAATTAAAAGGTGGCAGGCCAGTGGTGTACTCCATACCCCAAAGTCTGAGTTGGGAGCTGATATGATGAAATACAGAGGAATTGAATGACCTGCCGTTCAATAAAATATTCCATGAGTGGCACACCTCTGAAGTCTGAAAGATGTTAAAAAAAAAAAAAAAGATAAACAGTGTCCTCATCCCCAACATAAGCTATGGTGACCTCCTGTTGACCTCTGAGGTTTAATTGTGAGGACATTTAACGAATTAATGAGTATACCATCGTCAGCCATCACATAAGCTACAGCAACCTTCTGTATGCACACCTGAGTAGGGCTGGTTTTAGAATTGATGCATCGACCACTAAGCCCATTTCAAAATCCATTTACACAGTCTGAGGTATGCGGGGATATCAGACCCTTAGAAGCTTTTTTATGCCTTATTTTGAAAGATAATTGTTAACTGCATTCTTTATTGCTACCTAGAAGAGTTATGAGTGTGTCCAGCGTTATAGCGTGTCTGCAGATAAAAATCAGTGGAGTCTCTCTCTCTCTCTCTCTCACACACACACACACACACACACACACACACTGGCACTGTCCCTAACAAGTCAGGCTTATCACAAACACACTGCATAGCCACCTTCAGAGAAACTGGAGGAATGCCAGTTTACCTACTACACATCTTTGACTCACTGAAGAAAGGCAGATCACATGGGTAAACCCATACAGAGGCAAGGAGTCTGAATGCAGAGATGAAATTGGAAAGAAAAGAGAGTAGTATCACTTTACTGTTGGAACCGAATTCATCTTCAAGTCTTGGTGTGGACCCTGGTTTTACAAAATCTCACCAAGGTGACACTGACGTATAGACTGTATATAACCGTTATATAACGTATACTACAGAAAAAGGTTGGTTAAAAAGAAAGCCCAGATGCACAGGTCCCCGGATAAAAAGTGCTTATTCTTGGTGCAGGCACGGGTGCCATGATGGGAAAAAAAGCAGTGTAGAATCCCCAGGACAGGGAAGCATTCCTACTGCTGGGTTAAGCCAGGATCAGGAGGATGACCCTCCTGTGGCAGAAAGTAGTAGTCCACAAAAGCTAACAGGCCAAAAAGGAAGCATCAGGGTGACAAAGTGGACTGTTGATGATAAGAAATTGTGTATTATTACCCAAAAAGACAAGAATTTCCAGACAAAGGATATGCAGCTAGATAAACAAAGACATTAGTAGAAAGAAAAATACTTCCACACAACAAACTTTCAAACAGTACAAAAATTTGTATTTACTAATATAAAAACGTTACATAAACAAGAAACTTTGGACAGCCTGGTAACAGAAACGAGAGAGGAAGTGTAAAAGTGTAAAGAACAAAACCCATGGTTTTTTGAAAGGCATAAAAAAGAAACCTGGATATGGGAAAGAAAAGGAGATCTGGTATGGTACAATATTTATGCAAAGGAGGAGGCGCAATAATCAATATAAAAAAGCAACTCCAAAGATACTTGAAGAGAATGCAGGCAAAGGCATCCAGATATGGAAAATTTTACAATACAAAAAATAAGAAAACAAAGGAGAAAGTAGAAAAGAGGATATGTAAAATAGAAGGTAAACAAATAGAAAATAAAGTTATGGATTGTTTCAGAACTAAAGGAATTTAATGTACTGAATTAAACACAGGCAATATCATAACATAATGAAACAATGGGTCCTCAGGTTAAGGATCAGCAGGTGGAGTGGAAGGCATCAGAAGTGGATTGGCCACATGGTGATGCCCTGAAGCCTGTTAGAGACCAGTATCAAAGTCCAGTTGAAAATGCACAGTGAGGGAAGGAACAGGAAACAATGGCAACTCCGACACAGATGATTGTGTGGAGTCATAATGGGAATGATCCCATCTGAAGGAGCGGCAGATGAAGGGGGTATATCTGAAGAGAATATATTACAGGACGATGTTTTGGAATTTTCTGTAAAATTCTTACAAGAAACAGAGAAGATGCTCCATCCAGAAGAAAATCATATTGATTTAATAGAGATGGATAGACATATTAAGATAGCTGAATGAAATAGATTGCTGAAAGTAAATTAATCCCAAAAATGTTAATAAGACTGGTAAAACAGATGAATGCAGTAATCGGGGCTATAAAGAGAAATTCATGTGATGTAACTGACATGCATAGGATATTTTACTGTGCAGCTAAACACATGAAATGCCAATATGGAAGCACTCAATAGAGAAAACTATAAAATAATTAGGACAATAAGTATCACTGTTAGAAGAATATAAAAAGGGAACAGATCATCGTAAATACTTAAAAAGCTAGACGTAATAAAAGCAATGCACAGTATCAAAACAAATCAGCATCTGTTCCTCACAATTCCCAATAATAAAGTAAAAATTGCAGTAGAAGAGGAAGAATGTCGAAGATGTGCAGATAAATATAAAAGAAAAGTCCAAAATAAAAAATTGATGACCCAAAAAAGTTTTACATAAAGCAAAAGGAACAGAAACTCCTTCAAAACAATAAAGAAGGAATACAGAAATTTTGGAGAAATGTTTATGAAGACCCTGTTGAACGTAAAAAAGATGTTGAATGGATAGAAAAAATAAAAAGAACAGTAAGGAATTCCAATGTAGAAGATATGAAATGGAATGAAGTAATAGCCAGGGAAATGAAGACATAGTTAAGAAAAGCTTCTTAATGGAAAACCCCCGGCCCAGACGTACAACCTAACTTCTGGCTAAGTGTATTGGCATCCTTACACAAAAAATTTAGCCCTGAGTAACGATGTGTATGTGCATTCCAGACACCAACCTGGTTAGTAAAAGGAAAATGATGGTCCTTCTTAAGAGTCAACCTGCAAGCCATCTTAAGCACTGTAGGCCAATCACTTATCCTTCAGTGTACACCCTGTATACTGGAACTGATGTAGACAGAGTTTATATTCACTTAGGAACAAAATCAGTTATGGTAACGGAACATGTTGACCAAGGTTTTGATGCAGGATTGGTTAAGGAGAGGTGAATTGAAACCTAAAGATGAAGGGATAATGATAGTGGACTACATACACTTTTTTAATAAAATGTATTGAAAAGGTTTGAGAAACAGACAAATGCAGGTTCTGTAACAAAAAAAAAAAAAATAATAATAATAAAAAAAAAACTGGACTCACTTCCACATCTTGTTGCTGGGTGTGATACGTTCATAACAGAGGGCCTGTATATTGAAAGACACAGTTCCGTTCCAAGGCTGTCGTTTTTGGATGCTGTGCATAGAACCTCAAAATACTATGAGATTGAAGTTCATATCCCATGAGATTACCATTGCCAACAGTTCAGAAATAGGAGAAACCCAGATATAGTAGTTCAAGAGAAAAGTAGTATAGATCATTGAAACTGGTACACCTGGTGGTTACAGTTTCATACATAACGGAGAGGGACAGAAAATATCAGGATTTGCAAGCAAAACCGAGAGCAGTGTAGAAGTTTGGTACGAAGACCGTTCCGACAGTAGTAGGAGAATGGGTCTGATAAAGAACCAAGACACGCAAGCCCACAAGAATTACAGGAGGAGGCAATTCTCAGCACGTTGCAGGCGCTGAGAATGCTTTGCTAACATCAAAACCTGAAACAATACTAATTTCATGAACTCTAATTGTATCCTGACTTAGGAATAGGGTCCATTCACATCACAGTATTAGAAATCTAAAAGATTTAGAGAAATTAAACAAAGACAAGGATGGCATAAAGACTCCACTAAGAAAAAATATACAGCCAAAACCCCAGCCAGAGGAAAGTACTGTGAAGTGTCACTTGCACTCACTGAGCCACTAAGGCAATAATCAGTTGCTTTCATGCACATCCTGCTGTCGTCAAACCACCAAAGATAACCCCCCCCCCGTCTTGTGTAAGGGAGATGTTTGTAATAGTGAAAGAAACTGTGGCCAACCTGTTACTCTTAAATAGACTGCAACCTCCCATCCCCACATAAACACACACACACACACACACACACACACACACACAGCTACACAAGCAATAATGACAGTGCTGATGATGTTTGTGATATTGAAAGAAATTGATGGGCAGCTTGTTGTGCATACAGTGCAACCCATCCCCCCCATCCCCACAAACTTGCAAGCCACAGCAATACTAGTTTTACACCAATTTCAGCTAGTAGCTATACATTGTGCAATACTAGTAGTGCCACACCTGACAAGAACAGGGGTAAATCACTTTTATTCATTCACCACATTGAAGAGTAATATATATCCGTCACTGTTCCTGATTTCGTAAAATGTTTCTTATTTTGCCTTATGGTTTTACTCTGTATATTGCAAACTGTTTGATTTGCTGGGAAATCATTCAGAATAAGTCGGTAATTGCAGACATTAGAGTCTCATATTTTGTATTCTTCAGAAAATGCATGTTGATATAAAACATGTTATTCTGTTAACTTTTTAAGTGAATTAGAGTCATATCTAAAAACAAATGTACCTGACTCTGAGCCTTTATTTCTCCCATATTTATGGCTTAGCCAAGAATTCTTGAACATAGAAGTCGGGAGTTGTAGTATCTGGTCTCCTGCCAGTATTTGTAATATTTCCTGAAACAGAATGTTATCCCTGATGATTGGAAGTGTCTAATCTACTTAAAATCCCAGAAAAGCTCTAAAATTGATCACTCTGGTCAGCCCATCTCTAGCACTGACCTCACTCAAGTTCATTCAATGATTACCAGAGTCATCCTGACATGGTATTATCACAATAGTGTTGTTGGATAATGCACGTAATAAGAGAACGAAGGATCTTTTTTTACCTTCATTTTCCCTCAGCCAGTGGCAGATTTTGAATGGTCCCCATACAGCTTAAGATGATCAGGGCCCTCCCACTGCTGTTGGTGTGGGTGCCTAATGATGATTATGATAATTTTAGTGAAGACTGCCCACCAGCAGGGTTTAACTAAATAAAGGGCACTGGGGTCTATATTATTTAAATGAAGATTTCTATCTTCAAATACCATATGGCCGACACCATATGTTCGAAGTTAGAAAACTTCAAATTCGTAAAAAAAAAAAATGAAAAGACTAAACCCTAAACCAAGGGTTGTAGGCAGGGGGGCAAGTCCCCCTGCACTCCCCACACCCCTCCGCTCTTTAAATATAACAACTCCAAGACTGCACTGTAGTGCAATCTCGGAGTTGGTATATTTAAAAAGCGGGGGTGTGGGTGGTGCAGGGGAGCTTGCCCCCCTGCTATAACATCTTGGGTGACTTTTTTTTCCCCGTATTCGAAGTTTTCTAACTTCTAACATATGATGTCGGCCATATGGTACTCAAAGTTAGAAATATTCATTTAAATAATATAGACCCAGGGAACTGTGCCAATGGCGAGACATTTAATGAAATTATGAAGCCTGACACTTGACACAATGGTGTCATTACAACCAGAGATCTCCTTGAATTTTAATGGAGAAATGGTGCCAGTCCTTAGGATTCTTCATCCTGTGAGTTATTACCCACCTGGTTTATTAAGTACTCAAGACTACTGAACTGCTTTTGTTGTTTTAACAAGCATGTAACCAAATGACATAAGATAACTTGCTTTGGTTGGGGCCCCAAAGAACCAGAGGGCCCCCCTAATGACCTCAAAGTTCACTGGTGTTTAAAAGTGGCTATGTGCCTCAGTTGAAGAAACATAATATATTTTGACAGCAATTGAGGACCCCTTGGTGTTTGGTGTTCTTGAGTACTCCTTGGTTACTACAGTATGGTACTTATTATAGTTCCTGTTCTTTTTGTATTTATTTTAAGCTAAAATGGGGATTATCTAGATAATAATCCTAAAATAAAGCCTAACTGATGTACAGTTCTGTAACTGCATGCATACCAAAATATGGTTCTCCTCAAACACATTCATACTGAAGGCCTGGACCTTACTTGTCTCTGTCTTTGGCTTGGCTTTATGGTATTTTCCTTCAGACTGTATAGCCAATATTGTTTTGCCAGAAATGCAAGTCCTACTCAAGGCCACTTCTCTTGAGATGAATGCCACCCCCCCCCCCCAAAAAAAAATGTCTGGATCTACCACTGTATGTTCTTCTGTCTTGTAGCATAGTTTAATAAATCACATGCAATCACATCATAACAATAATGCTGTGAACCTGTACTTCGCCTTTTATTTATCTGTCTAGCAATACTATGCATTTATATTTGTTTACCTGGATACTACATTGATCAAAACTGACCAATTGCAGGCACTGAGTGAAAATAATTCACAATATACAAAACAATAAAAATAATGCAGATTTTGTAGTAATTCAGACACTTTTAATATTGTCAGGAAAACAACAATTAAATAAAAATCATGTGTAGTTAATATAATGCATGAGGAAAAGGCCTTCAGCCGAGTTGCATAAAACAGTATATACACTAATTTACAATAGAGGTCAAGTGCACTTGAAATGCAGGAGGCAATGGGGAGAGAAGGGAGGGTTTAGACAGTAGTGGTGAGGTGACATGCCCCTTGGGGAGGCAGATGGACTTATGAGCAGGTATTTTTTTCTGTTGCAGTCTGAATTGGAAGTCTTGGTTAATTGCTTTAGGTAAGGAGGGAGAGACTGCCAAAGTGTAGGAACAGTAGCAGAGAAAGCTTATTACATACGATGCAGTTTAGTTGTTGGTGTGTCTTGGGTTGTAATAGCATTTTTTTCAGCAAGTTTGGCTGCAGTGGAGGAAAATGTTTCAAGATATAGAAGTCAGAGGTAGGCTTCTAATAATAGGTCGGCTGTTTGTTTTTAGAGAGCCAGTTGTCATTTTTAAGGGTGAGGCAGTGGTTTACTTAGGGAAGGAAGTTGTTGATGGAACAGCAGACGTTGTTAGTGACTGTTTGCAGTGGGTGGTGGTTTTCTTGGAGGCAGCATGGATAATTAGGGAGTTCATTTTCTAGTTGGAGAATGAGAATTCCCTTGCCTATAGCTGTCCAGGCTGGTGAAGATAGATAAGGAGGGATGTTTTGGTGAAGATGAGGAGGGAGTTGAATTTTACCTTATTGTTTTTTTTTCAGCGTGGATATGGAAGAGAAGTGTTTGATCAAGCCATATGTGAAGATATTAGAAGCTGGTAGCTACTTCTCTGTTGAATTTGTTTGTCTGCAATGTCTGTGTTGTTGGGGACGTAGGAAAGCTTCTGGGGTATTCCAAACAGAATTTTTTTTTTAATTTATTGTTTTTTTTGTATTCGAGAGGTTAATTTGTTGTCAATTAGCCATTGGTAGAGTGCACATAGATCTGACTGAAGCTTTGAATGAATGTGTGAGTGCATTTGTATAACTAGAACTTTAGATGAACATGTGATCTGTGTTTAGGATAAGTGGTAGTTAGTAGCGGGAGTTTGTTAATGCAGACACAGAACAGAAGGGGGGAGCAAGGGTGGAACACTCACGGTACCATTGTGTATGGAAACTGTATCACAGAAAGATGAACCTGTTTTAATTTTGAATTATCTGTTTGTGAGGAAGCTTTTTAACCAGGTGGAATAATCTGTAATTTATTTCAGATTTGTCATTGTCTCTGTTTGGTGCTTTTACTGAAATTTCTAATGAGACAGGTTTAAAACTAGTCAGAAAAGCAAAACGACTCCAATTCCAAAGACCTGTTCAGCTTGACACATTTATACACAAGTGAAACCAAACATGTTGCACTTTTCTGACACTGTTGTTCAACTGATTAGGTTTCTTTCTATAGAAAATGATACAAAATGTTGGCAAGATATATTTGGGTAACTACATAGTTGGTGCCTTTTGCTTCCCACAGATTTCAAATGCTATTGGTTCCATCTTCTTGAGGCACAACTGAGTGACATATTCAGAATTAATTAGTGCATTCTGCCTCCCTATGTTAAACCTTTCTAATAGTGTTTATAATTCTGTATCCTGGCTACACCCCAGATGTTTCATTTGGAGTGTTGTTAGGATCTTTAATACTTGGGGGGGTTTGTGATCTGCAGAGTTTTTTGATAAGTGCTTAAAAACATAATTTAGTGGTAGTTTGTTTAACCACTTGTTAAGGGGGAGTGAATGTTATTTTCAGTTTTTTGATTGCCAGAGTGAAAGAGACTCTAGCAACATATGACCATATTATCTGCATATAAAGCAGAGGGAGATGTGGGAATATATTATTAATTTGTTAATGAAAACTGAGAAAAATAAGAGAAGTCAGTAATTAGAAGATCAAGGAAGGAGTGGTGGTTAGATGGTAGGTTAGGTTGAGGTGACTTAGCAATTAGTTGAATGAGGCTGAGATCAGTAAGAAATTATTTCATTGGAGTGGTGCCTAAAAAGTTAAGATTCAAGTCCCCATGAATGGCTGTATTTCTGTGCTTGGGGAGGGTGGAGTGACGAGAATGAGGGATTGGAGTTTTTGAAGAGAAGGTCATTGCAACAGAGGTTTGTTCCTAAAGGAAAGAAGCTTAAGAAGTAGTAAGTTTGGATCGGAGTCCATATCTATCCAGGTATCGTGCTCTAGTCATTATGGAGCAGTGGCATTTGTTCAGAGAATTATGAAATAAGGCACACACCCTATTTACAAATGTTTGAAGTCAATAGACTATGCACCGGGAGTAGAAACAGGCTTTCATAACCTCATAGGAGAGAAGGAAAAGGCGAAAAGAATGCGGATGGAGAGTTGGATTGTTAAATGTAATTAATGGGAAGATATTAGCATTCTTCAGCAAAAAATGCAAATGTAATGCAGTTCCATTGTCTGCATTAGCCATGCTCTGTGAAGACGGGTGAAATAACTTTAATTACAAAGGGAGTTTATTTTTAAGTGGTCAATAAAAGGTAAGAGGTGGAGGTCTAGCCAGAGTCCCAGGTACATAAGTTAATGAATGTTGAACACGAGTACATGAAATACATGGCCTTTAATCAAAAACAACAGTAAAAATTAATTTCAGACAGGCAAAGTAGTGTTGTGTTGAAGTGCTTGTTTATTGTGTGTCAGACCCCAGCTACAGGTCATTCCTTACAGTTGTAACTAGATCTTGTGATTATTGACCCAAAATGCCCCCGGGTATTTTATATTACACAAGCAGTCTACCATCTTAGTTGTGGGATTGCTGGAAGCTTGGAAGCATAACAACAAAACATTCGGACAACATTTTGAATCCAGGGAAATACATTTAAAATACAGCATTACCTTACCATTTAAATCAGTTTTGTGTGTTTCTTATTGTCTTTGTTCTATGTCTGGTTTCTGTGTTCTGCCTAGGTGTTTAAATCCTTTCTGAGCAGACTTTCATTTTCTCATTTTATTGCATTTTTACTCTGTTCTTAGTTTTTTTCCTACCCCACCCACCTTTGTTCTTTTATGCTTTTAAACTTGGAGGCTTTTGAGCTCCCCACTCTACTTTACATCTAGCCTTGGAAGCTCCCCCCAGTCTCTTCTGCTTTGAGTCATCCTTTCTGCTCATCTTAGTGGGTAATGACAGATGAACCTGGGAAGGCCCTCCCCTTAGACTGTTCATAGGTGTGCACTAGGCTAATGGCCCTGGAGCCTTTACACGCTTATCCCATCAAAGTGCCCTGGCTTCATGCCGCACAACGTTAGTTCCCAGTGCCTCTATCAAGTAGAGCCACTGGAGAGATCCCCAGGGTGAACTTTCTATTACCCATGTACTCAACAAGGTGTTCTGCTTGACATGTATGGGAAGTCTGTTCCAGAGCATGGGCAGTCTCTGGGTGAGGATTTCTTTAGATGTAGCATTTCTAACAGAGCTGGGTCAGACATGGCTTTGTAAGCCAAACAGAGATCACCTCTTAAGTAGGCGATATGAGACAGAGAATAGCTTTTGAGTCTGTCCGTGTAGGACATGTTTAATGCCTGTGATGCTCTTTGTGAGGTATTTCTGTGGCCTCTCCAGCTGTTGCAAGTATCTAGTGAGGTACATGCTAAATGGGGCATTATACTCAATGATTGGTCTAATGAGAGAAGAGTAGAGAGAGACTATGACCTCTTTCTTCCTGGATGCAAAACCCTTGGTAATGAGATGTGCCACATAGGACTTTCTGACCACAATGGCAATGTGGTGGTCAAAGGAGAGGTTGCTGTCAACCTCAGTCCCCAGATTTCTTATAATGCCTTCAGTGTTCAGTGGGCTCCCATCGATGTGGCAATTAGTGGGAACTGAGTTTTTACGAAAGGGGATGACTACGTATTTTTTTGGCATTAAGCTTAAGGCCATGATTTTGACACCAGTCATTGGTCTTATTGAGGCCTTTCTGTAGGATGTCTGCATCCCTTGGGGAGGTAATGGTTCCCAGCTTGCAGTCATCTGCAAACTTGGTCAGTCAGAGTCCCTTTGTGTTGGCCTGGACTTCTGAGAAGTAGATGCCGAACAGGAGAGGACCCAGGACTCCACTCATGACTGGTCGACCGTCTGACTTGGAGTCTGCTACTTTCCCACTGGGTGTTCTATCTGTGAGCCAATTTGCATCCCACCTAGTGATATAGGGGTTGATGCCTAGTTTGGTAAGTTTATCAATAATTCCCAAGTGAGGAATGGTATCAAAGGCCTTGGCCAGATCGAGGTAGGCTGTATGCACTGCCTTACCTTCATCCACAGCCCTGGTGGCTGACTCAAAGAAGTCAACCAGGTTGAGCAGGCATGCTCTTCCGTTCACAAAGCCAAATTGCGTGGGGTCTAGAATTTCGAGATTTCCTATATCTTTATTAATCAGGTCCATGCTGATGTGCTCCATAGCTTTACATATCAGACTCGTCAGGCTAATGGGGCAATAATTCCCAGGGTCTGTCGTCGCTCCCCCTTTATGGAGAGGAATGACTGTAGCAGTGCATCATTCCGTAGGGACAAAGCCTGAGGTGAGGCTGTGACTGAACAGGGCACACAGATGTGGTGACAGTTCACTTTGTAGTTCATGTAGAACACAGCCAGGGATATTATCGGGTCCCATTGAAGCTGTATTATTGGCCTTGGACAATACTCCTTTAACCTGTGCTGCAGTAATGCTGGGTGCCTGGCATTCTTCTGGTATTGATTGGTCCTTGGGGGGGGGGGGGTAAAGTTGTCACTGAATCTGTCAGACAGTATGTTGGCAGTATATTTTGATTGAGTATAGGAGGTACCATTGTGCAGTATCTCAGAGCAAATCTGGGTATTGCTGTGGAGGTTCTTGATATAGCTGTAGAAGGCTCTGTGATTATTTTTAATGTCTGCTGCAGTTCTGCCTTCATAGCTGGCTTTAGAGGATTTGATGAGGGATCTTAACTTTTTGTTGAGGCTAATAAGGGAGTTTTTCCAGTCTTGGGGCTTCACCTTTTTCTGCAACAGTTTCTTCCTTCTGTTGTAGAGTTTATTAATGGCAGGGGACCACCAGATTGGCTTCCTTTTTTTTTGTTTTTTGAGGAGAGCGTCTTGGTTCTGTTGGGTATGGCTAGTTCCATGCATTTGTGTACATGTTCGTACATTGCATTGGTGTATGATTTGGCAGTCATGCAGCAATTTTTCATTGGCATGGATGCCATGAAGTTAGCCACCTCTGTTTTTAGGGGTCCAAAGTCAGCTATGGAGAAGTTTTTCAAGGTGTTTACCTTTCGAGAGGTGTGGTTGAGATGTGGATTTCCATGGTGATTAGTTTATGCTCGGATCTGACCAGGGATGGATTGACTATTGGTGCAGAGCAACAGTCGCCCATGTTAGTAATAACCAGGTCAAGAATGTTGTGGTTTTTTACAAGGATGATGCTTCCTCTAGTGGGGGTCAGAATGAACTGGTTCACGTTATTGGAATTGATGAATTCCAGGAAGCGTTGGGCCAGTGTATTGGTGCTGGAGTAGTTTTCCCAGTTGATAGATGAGTAGTTGAAGTCTCCTATTAAGAGAGTGTTAGGTTGGACCTTCATAGATTCCAGGGTGCTTAGGAACGTGGAGTGAGAGTCTAGGAACATGGTTGGGGACATATAGCAGGCTATGAACTGGATCTCTATCTTACCCAATGTTAGTTGTACCTAAAGTATCTCAGATGCGTTATGCTGGCTACTAGTCTGGAGGTGTACATATCCTTTGAGTATGGGGACACCAACCCCTTTGGAGAGTCATTCCATGTTTCGGGGCCAAAAGGTGTGGAATAAGTTATAGCTTGGTAGTGCAGGGGTGCTTTCTGCCACTTTAAACCAGGTCTCCATTACAGCACAAATGTCGATGTTCTCCATTTTGAGGAGTGCTTTGCGCGAGTGCATCTTGACATTTAGACTTCTAGTGTTGAGCAACAAGACCCTCAGACTGCATTTATTTATAGCTGTTATGGTACCGTCTGAAAAGGCACTATAAGGGGTGGCAAGAACCTTAGCTAGTACCTGGAAATCCAGGGATGGCATATACATCTCTGGCAAAGCATCGAGGTCTGTCAGTCATGTCATCCCAAGCAGACAGATGCTGGATCCCTTTAGAATGACAAATACCCTGATACAAATACAATGATAAATTGTAGCTTGCTACAAATCCCCCAACTTGCGCCAGGATTCCCACTCCTCTTTTCTTGATGTACTGGAAAATATTAGGGTTCAACCAAACACCCTAATAATGGGCGACTTCAACTATCCCACCATTAACTGGGAAAACTACTCATTTACCAACTCCATAGCTCAGCGCTTTCTGGAATTCATAAACTCCAATGCCGTAGATCAACTTATCCACACCCCCACCAGGGGCAACAATATCCTAGACCTGGTCATTACCAACATGAGTGACCGGCGTTCCACACCTGAAGTCAACTCCTCGTTTGTCCGATCTGACCATAAGCTTATCACCCTTGATATCCACATCCTGCCCCCACCCCCCATTAAGGAAACCACAGTAAAAAAAATGTCTCCAAAGCCAACTTCATGCTTCTTAAGACAGAAGTGGTGAACTGCTAAATCCTACACAAATGCACTCTATAAGCATTTACATGAGTGCATGGATCGTGCTATCCCAAACAGAACCAAGACGCTATCCTCCAAAAAAAGGAAGCCAATGTGGTGGTCCCCTGCCATAAACAAACTGTACAACAGAAGGAAGAAACTGTTGCAAAAGAGAGTAAAATCCCATGAGTGGAGGAGCTCCCTGGTCAGCCTCCGTAAGAAGCTGAGATCCCTTATAAGATCCTCCAAAGCTAGCTATGAAAACAAAATCGCCACTTAATCCAAGGACAACCACAAAGCATTCTATAGCTATGTCAATAATCTAGATGGCAACACCCAGATCTGCTCTGAGTTACAGTACAAAGGCACGAAAATTACAGAACCAACTGATATTGCCAACATTCTGGCAGATCAGTTCAGTGCTAACTTTACCCCCCTTTCACCCCCTAAAGGGCCTATATCTATACAGGAAGAATGCAGAGTCCCTGTAATCACAACTACGCAGGTAAAAGCTGCACTCTCTCAAGCCAAAAACACAGCATCCATGGGACCGGACAACATCCCAGGCTGCATTTTACATGAAATTCAGAATGAACTGGCTCCCCACTTAAGCACCACGTTCAATAATAGCCATGCATCAGGCTTTGTGCCCACTGAATGGTGCACAGCAACAGTTATCCCACTCCACAAAGGGGGAGCCACCACTGATCCCGGGAACTACCGACCTATTAGCCTGACAAGCCTGGTCTGCAAGGCCATGGAATGTATCATCATGGAACTCGTAAACAAAGACATTGGTAACCTCCAAACTCTGGATCCCACCCAGTTCGGATTTTTGAAAGGCAGATCATGCCTCCTGAACCTGATTGACTTCTTTAAGGCAGCCACCAAAGCCGTGGATGAGGGTAAGGTAGTTCACACAGCCTATCTTGACCTCGCCAAGGCTTTCGACACCATCCCCCATTCTGGAATTATAACTACACTAGGTATAAATCCCTACATCACAAGATGGGTTGCCAACTGGCTCACTGACAGAACCCACACTGTAAAAGTTGCAGACTCCAAATCTGACCTCAAAGCAGTGACAAGTGGAGTACCACAGGGTTCCGTCCTGGGACCTCTCCTGTTTGGAATCTACTTCTCTGAAGTACAGGCTAACACAGAAGGCCTCTGGCTAACGAAGGTCACAGATGACTGCAAACTAGGAGCCATAGTCAAGTCCCCAAATTATATGGACATCCTGCAGAAGGGCCTCACTGAGACAGATTCCTGGTGTCAGAGCCATGGCCTCAAGCTCAATGTCAAAAAGTGCAGTGTCATCCCCTTTGGTAAAAACTCTGTACCCATGAACTACAACATAGGCAGCAATCTACTTAACACCGAATGCATGATAAGAGACCTTGGGACCAAGGTGGACAGTAGTCTCTTCTTTGATAGTCACATCGCCACAGTAGTCAGGAAGTCCTTCTACGTGGACACCTCATCAGAAAAGGGTTCTCATCCAGGAAAAAAGAGGTCATTGTTCCCCTCTACTCGTCACTCATTAGACCCATTATAGAGTACAACGCCCCTTTTGGAATGTACTGCACAAGACATCTGCAGCAGTTGGAAAGGCCACAGAAGTACCTCACAAAGAGGATTACTGGCTTCAAACAAATGCCCTACATTGACCGCCTCAAAAAACTCCAGCTTTACTCCATAGCATGTCGCCTACTCCGAGGTGATGTCTGCCTAACATATAAAAAAGCTATGTCAAACCCAGAGCTGTTGGACATGCTACACCTAAAGAAATCCCAATCCCTCCAAGCTACACGCTCTTGGGACCTAAATCTTGTCACCACAATAAACAGGACATGCTGGAGGAATAGATTCCTGTCCCAGAGACTTCTATACTCTGGAACAAGGTACCCATCTATGTCAAGCAAAGTTTTTCATTAGCACTCTTCACAAAAAATCTTGATGAGTGGATGGGAAATAGGAAATACACCCCGGGGATCACTTCTGTGTGTCTGCTCGACAGTGGCACAGGTAAATAACTTTCTTGGGTGGCGTAAGCCATGGAACCTTGCTGGCTAGGCTTACGTAGGCCCTTGGGCCGATAGCCTAGTACCTACCTATGAACCACACAGAAACCACAAGTATGGCTGGTGCAAGGGCCCACAAGACCTGAAGCAATCACAAAACTGGCCAACACCAAGTAGTGATACCCAAAAAGCTTATTTTATTGTGGCAACTCCAAAGGCTAAACTAAAGCAAGCTATAGCAAAGCAGTCAAACCAGTTTCAGCATCCATATGCCTTCCTCAGTGAACATAACTGACAAATATTTTTCATCATTTAAATACACATCACATTTCAATTAGTAATTAATTACAGTTGCTCATTAAGACCAGGTCAATACAATCCCCTTAGTCTAATGATCCAGTTGCATTCCTTAGTATTTAGAACAGAGTGCCAACCCATTTTGCCCTGTCTATTTCCTTTTATTGTATCAATAATGATAAAAGTGAACTGTTCTGTAGTATGTTGCAAAGTTTGTTTATATAATGAGATGGAGGCTCTTTTACTTCAGATATCACTTGAGTGTTCAGAAATCCTAACCCGCAGGGACCTAGATGTTTGGCCCACATAAAATGCTGTGCAGGAACAACGGGCTAGATAAATAAGCTACTCTGTGCTACAGTTACCAAAAAATAGGATATCCTAAACTCTTGGTATATCTGCACTAGTGAAACTTTTGGATTTAATGATATGTTGACAGGCAGAACAGTGACCACAGGGGAAACAACACTTAAGGAAATCTCTGAATATGGTGGTCTGTGATTGTGATTGAATCAACTCCCTATGTTTATAATGACTGAAATGTGGCCCCAAAGTGGGGCCTCTTTGGAAAGAAAACAAACACCTAGGTCCCAAAATTTCAGAGTTTCACTACTTGATCCCCTTAGAATGACACCAGAAACTTAGCCAGTTGTTTGTCAATAATTTTTTGTTTGTACTGTGGTATCATTCTGGGTGACAGTAGGATACTGCTCAGGGCTAGGGTTATACCTGCCTAGGCCACATAATCCGAGAGCCCCACCATGTCTCTCTTCATGTAGTCCAGGGAGGTGCGTCTCCATTCATTCACACCCTCATGGATAATGACAGAGTTATACTTGTACTTGTTGTTGAGTGACCTGAGTGGGTGTGTCGTGTCGGATTCTGGCACCTGATAGCTGACTGTTACCTTCTGCTTGTTCAACCTAGTGAGTGAGAAATCTGTGTGCCTCACTATTGAGTCACCTATGATTAGTGTATTGGGCCAAGGCGTTTAGCCTTAGAGGCTTAAGTTGAGGGGCACACTATGGAAGTGAGCTATATGTCCTGTGGTTTGTGCTGCATCGTGGAGTTCTCTGCTGTTTGGGTAAATTTCTATTGAGAGCCTCCATGAAGGTGGGTGTGTGTGGTTTGTATTTTTATGTGAGCACTGTGATAGTGGGTGTTGTGTAGAGCTGTGTGTTCCATGTGGTGTGATGCAGGTGTTGATCTTTTCCTCTTAACCAGATAGTCCGGTCTTGGCTGGAGAGTGCATAGCTTCCAATTTGTTGATATAAGTGCATCTCTGACAAGTCTGAGTGTTGGGAGGTAAGAGGAGAGGGGTTGTCTGTGTACATGAGGCAGTTACTTCACTGCCTCAGAATGCCCAAGTGCACCAGGTTAAAAGGAGAAAGCACAGGGAACTGCCCTTTAATCATGCCAGGAGGGGTGGTCATAACTACGAAGTACTGGAGGTATTTCTTTGAAGAATGACTAGTGCTGATGGCACTTAGGTGTGCTACAATAATTGCTACAAAAACCTGTTCGTGTAAAGTGATTAGGCTGTTTGAAGTGCAAGAGCTAAGGGAAAAACTGAAGAGCAGACTTTCTGGCACCAGTAACAGTTTGCCTCAGCTCAGCGCCGCAGTGCAGAGTTTAAACCACTGCAAACCAGCGCAAACGCAGGCTTTTAACCCAGAAAGTAGAAGGGGATGGAAAACCTGCCCAAACGGCCAATAAACTACAATGTCAAGCCAGAAACCACTCTTCTTGTGGTACATAGGCTACCTACTGCTTACTACTCCCACTGATAAGCTAGAAGGCTTCCCACCAACACAGAAAGGCTCGGGAGGCTCAGAAGCGTGCAAACAATCCTGGATACAGCAAATCTGTATCTGGACTAGACTAGTTACAAGAAAGGCAGAAAACAAGCTTAGAACTTTTTTTTTTACTACAGAAAAGCAGCTAAAACAGCAGTAAAAGCAATTCAAATGTAGTGCAAGCCAGAACACTTGAGTGTGTAGCAATATTAAAACAAATGCAGTTTAAATAAATGCAATTAAATTATAAATTGACTGAAAACAAGTGCAGAAGGCAGTAAATTAGGAAAAAAAATCAAGATGGCGGCACTTGGAGTATCAGAAAACAATGCCAGCAAATATATAAATAATTCAGTCCAAAACTCTGAACAGTTAAAAAGTGCCAACTAATATACTTGTCAGCTCTATATTTCCAGATTGTTTGAGAAGCACACTCAGTCAGAACACAAGGAGAGTCTAGCAATGGTAGATTCTAGCAAAGTGTTGTTTTTATTTTTCTAAAGTGGAAAGGGAGAAAGGAGGAACAGAAGATAATTCAAGGTTGAGAAACTAAGTGGGTTGGCCTTCTCAAATGTGCTCTCTGTATTGGGTCGAATGAGCTAATGATACTAGAGTGGGAGGAGTGTCCCAGATCAAATTTACAGTAGGGGCGGGCAACTGCAAAGCCAGCAAGTATAAGAACAAGATGCCAATAGGGAGGGAGGCTGGGAAACTATTTTAGGCAGAAAATACTATATCATAGCAGAAAAACATCAGTGACCACTAAATGAAAGTTTTAAACAGATAAAGGAGACTCTAGAGAATGCTTTTAACTGCAAACATATCAGTTATATGATACACTCCTTGGCAGGAAATCGAAACAGATGCTCAACAAATGGGGAAAACTTCCAGTTAATACCTTTCACACAGTGAAACTAGCTAAAAATGCTTTACAAACAGTGTGGCAGTAAAAACCTTATTTATCAGGCCCTGTAAGGTAGACAATTTTAATACAACAATGTAGATTAGTTTATAGCAGTAAAATACAGTAGAGTATGCAGCAGACAATAAACAGTGCTTTAAATGGCCAGAATAAGCAATAACTATAAAAATAAGCAAAAAAAAAAAAAAAAAAAAACAGGATACTTGTATATCACAGATCAGAGTTGTGGTCAGTGCCCCTCCTCAGACAATCTTTTAATCCTTAAAGAAACTAACTGTATGTGAGAGAGATACATAAAATAACTTCTTGGAGAAAAAAATCTCACTTAGAAGCAAGGTTGTGAAGAACACACACACTACATCCTTCAGACGTACTGCTCACCATTCACATAGGCCTGCATACACTGAGGCACTTACAAGAACCCTTCCCAAACCTCAAAGAACTCTTAAACGATCAACAGGCAATATCTGTCCTCAGCAATCACTAAAGCACACACCAAGAACAAAACCTAACACCACACACAAGCCCTACACCCAGTGATCCCCCAAGAACAAAGTCCGTAAGGCAAGCAAACATTTTACCTAGTTGTCTTGTCATAGGATATTCTATTGCATAAGACACATGTTCCTATCAGCATGCTGGACAAGGAGAAGATAGTGGATAGTTAATTATAGGGCTGCAGTATTATGCACGTACTCAAGTCACTGCACCACAGCTGCAGCTTTCAAATATTGGCTAAAAGTTTATCCACCCCTTACAGCTATTTTTAGGCATGTCAGAATGACAAAGTATACCAACATAGCAAAAAAAAAAAAAAAAAAAAAATCAAAGCAACCTTAAAGTGCACTTAATGCTAAGAGTCTTAACAAGAAACCCCATACCCTACAATGGTCTCCTCACTGTGGCAAATTTGAACATCAGTGCTGTTACTGAAACTTGTTTTAAAGCTGCAGAAAGTACTCTGGCAGTGCAAGGCTGCAGTGCCTTCCACACATTTAGACAGGCAGCATCACAGACTGGGACTAAAGGTAGATTTGTCTTGATCAATGTTAACAACAAATACAGCTCCAGCTTGCTTAAATAGGATGTTGCCCTGGAATTTATCCACTTTCAAGTCTCCATAAACAAGGTTCCTTACCATATCCTGGCCATTTACATGTCACCTTCTATGAGCCTCGAAGCTCACAATTCTTACCTAGCCCTACTTGAGGAGCTCACCATCCAACCAAATTTCTGATTAATGGCTTTAAGTACCCCTCTATAGACTGTGAAGCATACACTGCCTCCAATTTATAGGCGCTATATTTCCTGGACTTTATCAAAATGAACACCCTGGACCAGACAGTGAGCATTCCAACAAGAGGCTCAAACATGCTGGTCTTGGTACTCACCAGCATGGGAGAGCATTGCACCCTCCCCTGTGTCACGTGCTCATTGGAGAAGTTGGACCACAAAGCTGTTTCCCTTGAAATAAAAATCAATCCAGAAAGCCCAACTAAACCTGTAAGAGTTAGGAACTGTTCTAAAGTAAACAGCATCCATATTAAGCAGTAATTTGTCAAAATTCATGACTCCCCCAAGAACACAACTACCTATGCAGAATTATTGACAGGAACCCTGTACAAAAATGTAAATTGCTGCATCGAGGCTACCATATCTTCCAGAATTGAGCCCAAAATCCAACACCAAAAAAAGCCCCACTGGTGGAACAAAGGTTTATAGATATGTTTATATGTTTATAAAGGGTATATAACAAAAGAAAAAAAAATCATGGCCAAAATCAGAAATTGTAACTCTCACAAAGAGAAGAGCTTTCTGATTCAACTAAACAAGAAATAAAAGGTGTAGTAAAGTCCAATAATGCCAGTTACGAGGTCAGGATGCTTCTTAGGGTATGGACAATCTGAGGTCCTTCTTCAGCTATGTCAAGAACCTTAAAGGTAGCAATCAGCAGCCAAGAAGAACTGCATGTAAATGACACAAACTTCTCTGACCAGGGTGACATAGTGAATCTACTGGCAGATAAATTTAGCTTAACTTCATCCAACAGTCCCCCCATTAACCCCTCTAAAATCCCTTCTAGCACGTCTCCCAAAACTATCAGCATGGAGCAGGCCCTGGTAGCACTCACTAAGGCCAAAATCACTGGTTCACTGAACCTGGCAGTATCCCCAGAAATAAAAACAATTCAGTAATCATTTTGTTCAACTTATGATTTTAATAAAAACACTTTTCATTTAAACCTGGCAGTTTATGAACACCCAATCTAAGTTGCCAAATAGTTTCTCTCATCTCCACTTAGTTTCTATAATTACCCTTTCTTGAATCCTCAGCTGCCTGCTCCAACACACTAAAATAAAATGCATTACAATTAGGACTCCCATTTAAATGTATATTTTGTTTTGATGTCACATAAATGTTCACTCATACTCTTATACAATTTTCTCATAGTCATACCTATATAAAAGGATGAGCATGTTGAACAATTAGCAATTGAAACATCACTTTTTGAAACAAATGTGAAATGTAACATTATTGGAACTGTCCTGTTCAAGTGTGTTAAATTTAATATTATACAATTCCTCCCCTAAAACGTGCACGCTGATTGGCCAGCCCAACCAGCGTGCCCGTTGTAAATCCCACAATATACTAACGGAAAAAGGTCCGGTCGCCCGGACTTTTTCCATTAGTATAAAACACTGTCTCGCTATGTTAAAAGAGTTTAACATAGTGACACATGTTTAAAAAAAGCAACGGAGATCTCCGTTGCTTATTTTAAAGCTGTCTCGCTATGTTAAACCCATTTAACATAGCGAAACAGTAAAAAGCAACAGATCACAAGATCTCCGTTGCTTTTTACTGTTTCACTATGTTAAATGGGTTTAACATAGCGAGACAGCTTTACAATAAGCAACTGAGATCTCCGTTGCTTATTTTAAAGCTGTCTCGCTATGTTAAACCCATTTAACATAGCGAAACAGTGCTTTTGCCCACAGCTCTGATGTACTGCGTAGGCATGCGCAGTACATCAGAACTGCCGCAGAATACCAGACAGCTGCGGAAGGGCAGTAAAGAGGCATTATACAATGCCATTATTTAAGAAAAGTAATTATTTCTTTTCTTAAATAATGTCATTGTATAATAGCAATAACCCACTTCTGGGTGTGGGTTATTGCTATAAAACCTTCATGAATGAACCTACACATTTTACAACTACCACATCGATATGTGCCTAAAGCTTTGTTAGTTCTAACACCTGTTTCTAAAGTGCTATCCCTTTGTAGATGATTCTTCATTCATTAGCATTTTATATACAAAACCTGGTTCCTTCCCAACTATTGTAGAAATTTCACTATTCCTTTTAAAATTTTCCAGTTGTCCAATAATATATTTCTAATTGTATTACTGTCTACTGACCTATCCATTTTAAATCATGTCTTACGTTTTAGTTATTTCAATTATTTAATGATGTAATTTAATTGTTTAATAGAATAATTGCTTATTATTAATTGTTTTTGTGAATGTATAACGTGGTTTACATCTATGTCCTTTGAGGTCGAAAGCACTCAGTAAATGTTAGTATTAGGTGGGTTTATCATGAAATTTTTTTGTTTTATTAGTGTGTTCCATTTGTTGGTTTTATTGTTAGATAGTAATCTGACCTTTAACTGACACGTAGCCAAGATGGTAAGAAAATCATTGTAGGTCGCCCAACTTAGTGGTAAGGGTATGGCATCTGGGTCCAAGAAAGTTAGAGTACCACTGGACTCCGCCCTTATCAGACTCCTCATTGAGTACAGTGCCCCCTTTGGCATGTATCTAGACAGGCACTTGCAACAGTTGGAATGTCCTCAGAGGTTCCTGACCAGAAGAATCCAGGCTGTGAATACCCTGTCCTACACAGATTGCCTTAAGGTCCTGTCTCTGTACTTGGTCATCAACAAGTTACCGAGAGGCAATCTGTGCCCGGCAGATCTCTTGGGTATTCACAAAACAAACAGCACCAGAAACACTAGCTCAAGGACCTGAACTTTGCCTTTGACATAAATAGAACATGCTGGAGAGACTGATATGTGTCTCAAAGGATTCCCACAATATGGAAGAAGCTCCCCATCCTTGTGAAGCATACATCTAGTCTGTTAGCACAAGAAATCTGGACAAAGCCTAAAATAAAGGAGGGAAAAAGGCCCATAAATAGGGACAAATTGCTCTCATAAACTTAGAAAGTTGCTAGAACAAGAGAGTATGTGATGGTATGCATTTTCTGAAGGCTATGAAGTCTGAAACGCAAATGGCTGTCATTGTTTAGTCAATTCAGTCCTCAATGATTTGCCAGAAAGCCACAAATTTTATGAGGAAAACGCCAAAAATACGAGTCATAAATCTGGACATTCTGCCAAAATCTGTGCATTTGAGAGGTATGAATGTGAAGTAGAGTTTGTCCCTGAGCTTCTTCAAACAAAATTTTGATCATTGGATGGGAAATTGCAAATTCACCCTCTGGTCTTGTCGCCATGTCTTTGGCCAAAAACCAACAGTAAGTAAATTAATCCCCAACTAACATACCCCCCATATAACCCTTTCCTACCTCTTTACTAACATACCCCACCATATAGGAATCTATGGTACCTGGGCACAAAACTGAGACTGGATTGCATAGCTAGGCTTGTAAAGACCCTGGTGGTCATTAGCCTAGTATAAACTTATGAAACTATGAACATGTACAGTGTGTATAGCTAGAGCTCCCCTTAACCCATCTGTGTTGCATGCATATTGTAGTCCCAATTTTGTCTTTGTGAGAAGCCTTTTAACATTTTCTTGTTTCATGAGATGCCCAATTAAAAACGTACAAAAAATTGCATACCTGTGTCCTGTTCAGTGGCAAAATTATTTCTTGTTAGGTCCGCTTAATATTCTATTTAGTATTAGCTGAGTTGCACATATGCCCTCCAAATTACTGTGGAAAATTTTGATCAAAGTTAGGAGTGCTATGTGTGTCTAGTTCCCTAATGTCAGTGTCTGTTTTGAGTGCATCACCAATCATTTCTGTCATGTAAGTTCACAGTAGCTTATGAAAGCAAAGTATGTCCTACTTCTCTTTAGTAAATGTTACACTAAGCACCAGAAGCATGTGCTTCTTTGTTTTTACTCCACTACTATTGTCAGTTGTTTGCACTGTGGAGACATCCCTATAGAGGATGATCTGCGTTGCTGTAGTGGATTGTTTTAGTTTGTCAATGAAAAGTGGATACTGAAGTAGCACGGGAGTTTGGGCATCATTCCCTAATGTGTGTAAGGGAATATCTATGTGTGTGATCTGCCATGTATAACATCTATGCGATCTACCATGTGTAACATCTATCCAAAGCGATATCTATAGCTGTACATATCTATATGTGTGTGTGTGTGTGTGTGTGTGTGTGTGTGTATGTATGTATGTATATATATATATATATATATATATATATATATATATATATAAATACACAAACACATATTTATCCATCCCATATATATATATATATATATATACACACACACACACACACATGCACATATATATCCATCCCATATATATATATATATATATATATATATATATATATATATATATATATATATATATATATATATATATATATATATATATATATATATATATATATATATATAATATATATATATATATAAAATGGGTTCTCTGGCATGTGTTGATTTTGTGGTACATCGACCTCTTGGTTTCCAGCTGTGTGTTATCAATAGTCCTGGAGATCTGGAGATTATGTGATCTTGGAGTTAGTATATATAATTAGCAGAGGTCTTGGGGGAGGGTAGACAGGGGCTTGCTTCCCTCCAGAAACACTGTTGTAAATGTATGTTCTGAGAAGTATCCTTGGAGCATGCACAGAAGCATTTAAACATTTTGCTATTCAGTGTTACTGTGTCAACATTGATCATGTCAGCGTAGTGCCACTAAACCCATAGATATATATATATATATATATATATATATATATATATATATATATATACATATAAAGTATATATAGTATGCATACATAATGTATGGTTGTATATGATTTCACTGAAGTACAATTTTTCGAACTTCACTTTTGACTAAGTCAACACTTTTCAGAACAGATTTCATATTGACAGCTTTTCTGTGTGCAAGATCGCGGAGCAGTGGAGATCAGAGAATTTGCCCTTTTAGCCCTATATTGTGATCATGGATTTGGTATATATGATTTTTAGGGGGTGTGAGAGTGGGGGGGTGCAGAAAAAATGTTTTTAATTGTCTTTTAGGTTTTGATGTGTCAACTTTCGATCTTTTGAGTTTCAAGCATTTGGGGTTTGAGGTTTTTTTTTTTTTTTTTATGCAGTGTCATAATTACATATGAACACACACAAACACATATGTATATTTCAGAATCTTCACTTTTACTTCTTGTTCCTCATTCTAGTACAGTTACCTATCAGAACCATTTAAAATTAATTCATCTTTTCTTTTTCTTACTTTTCTATAGCATGCAGTAGTCGTGTGAGTTATGTTTGTCCTTATGTCAGTAGAATGATTCATAAACATGGATCAAGCTCCTAATGTGCCAGGACACTAACCTTGTGAATCCCGCCCTTGTGGGCATAGTACACACTTCCATACTGTGCACATGAATGTCAAGGATATGGCATTATTCCAGGTGCCACATAATCCATGCAAACAAACAAGTTATCATTTGTTGGAATGTAGCACTGACTTGTTAATGTTCTTACACATATTTCAGAATGAAAGAGAAAACTCTTATCTGTAATTCTACACCAGTGTAAAATAGTTGTCCCAGGCTACATTTTCATTCTCCCATCCATTGACATATCTTGTTCTTTCATTCTTTGCCCCACTGTCGTGCTACATGAGCCAGCATGGTAGCTTAAAATGAGCAATTATTTTTTACTTTCCAACAGGAATGGTGGAAATACCCTTTTGAAGTGCTCCCTTCCCTTGTGTTAAGGCATTGAACAATTCATAAAATTTTCAAAACAGTGTTGCCATGACAACCGAGTATGGTGCTGTGGCATATACTGATAATGAAGGCATCCCCTTGAGAAGGCTCCCCCATTATTTATTTATTTTTTAACCACTTTTTGTCCCCTTGCTGCATTCTTTAACCTTCCCACCAAGTGCCCTATTTTTGTGCCAGATCTGCCAGCTTCTCCATTTTGCCTGGACTTACTCCAATATATTTGATGCTTGTTTTGGAACCTAAAGGCATCTTGCAGTTTTTGGCTGTCACCATCAGCTGAGGCTTTGACACTTGCTTCATTACTCCTTCCTGCTGGTGCAGTCTTTGTGGTTGCATTTTTGGAGTGGTTGTCAATGAGGACATACAGTATATTGCCCATTTTTCTTGCATGCCCCCCACACTTTCTTCTTGAACAGAGCCCCCCTCCGGGTAATGCCCCCAGTCTCCACCAGGCATCACTGCAGGGAATGCTCACATAACCATCCACCCCCTCCCGGGATAGGTACTCCTATCCATCCCCTTCCACTCAGTTGCCCAAGCTGGTAATTGAACCTGAGTCAGCCAGGCCATATTCAAGACTTTATCCCTGTATGACACCAGAGTAACAAGTTCCTCTACTAGTGGGACTGGTGCGATGCAACCATTTTTGAGGTATGTGGTCGTGATATCGGGTTTGTCTGTTCCACATTGGAGTAATTACCTGTAGCAATGTGCTATTGTACAAAAGATGGCTTTACTGGTGCATAGTTATTCACTCTTCCTTATTGTTCAGTTTTGTCATGCTGACCGAGCACAAAACCGGGGCCTTTTTTTATCACATTTATGTGCGTAATATCTACGGCTGTCTCCTGTGAATAGTGGCTGTAGTGGTGCAATGTACTTAATAGTTACATCTTTTATGAGTGGCCATTTGCATACCTACTGCATATCTGGATTTTTCCAGGTATGCAGTAGAATATACCTGTGGTACAGATGCCACAAGAGAATCAGCTGCACTTCTGTGAAGTGGGAAGGGTGTGGTGTTTGGATTTACTGCATACATTCACTATGAAGTTAGACACAGTGTTTATGAATAGTGCCCATATGAACACATTTCAAGAATAAAGGTACATTTTCAGAAACTAGAGCATGAGTGCGCCAACAAATATAGTGTTAAACTAGATGAGCACAGGTAACAGTCCAACTGATACAGTGCATAGGCTAACTGCTTAACCGTCTACAAGAATATAGATGGAAATGCATGATCATTTGCTTTATTTTATTTATTTATTGTCATTTGTTAACTGGGTTAGTCCAACTGAGCCAGGGGCCCATTTTCAGTGGAGACCCTAGGAGAAAAGCTCCAGATACACGTAACAATATTACAGAAGTATCACAAAAATAGCTATGTTTACAATTATATAGTTTCAAGTAGTTATACATTGAAGAGTTGGAAACACATTTTTACACAGTTTTTGTTCAAGATGCAGAAAATAAATCAGGTACATAACATCAGATAAGTTCAGTACGCCAAAATATATAGAGGTAACAGCTGGAACCTCCATGTTTAGAAGTATTTACAAGAAGCAGGGAGTAGAGAAAAGAAAGTAAAGGAATTATTAGAGACAAGTAGAAAAATGAGATGTATGCTTAGCATGAGGAAGACGAAATTAGGAAAAGAGCAGTATAATATCAGGTAGGGGTTCGACATAGACACAACCAGGTGTTTATAGGGAGTTTTTAAGTTCGTGTTTAAATTGGGCTTTGTGTAGGATACTTATATTGAGGGGAGGGGCATTCCAGGAATGGATGACAGAGAATTTATAGAGGGACTGGGCTATATTTTTAGCAGGTTTGTAGATGTCTAGAAGATGTTTGTCAGATGTGCGAAGCTGACGTGTGGGATATAGGGGGATATGATGTTAAGAGATGGAGGGACAGGAAGTGGGGTTATAGAGTATAGACTGTGTAATGTGTAGTTGTGGAAGAAGTTGTTTTTTGAAATTCAGGCCATAATAAAGACTTAATAGAGAGACAGTGGTGGGATTTATATGGTAGATTGCTTACTTCAAACATTGGAAAATCCAAAGTAGATTGATAAAGATGGCATTGGACTACCCAGCAGAGACATGAGTAAGTTTAATACAGTGACAAAAGATGACTATTTAACAAGTGTATGTAATGGACTGATATATTTTGGACTGATATATTTAAGCTGTGATTTGACCACAGGTCCACTAAATCCAAACAATGATGTTTACACAGATGTTTCTTTGGATAATCGTTACTAATTCTGTTCTGCTCATTCTATTACTTAATGTTATGTAATAGCTAGTGCACAATGTGTAGAAGTATGTAAAAAAAAAAGTGTAGTACTTTTATTGAATAATCACTTATGAGCTGTTTAAGGTACACTGCTGTAGCTATATCTTTCTTTGTTTGTTTGTGGTAGCATTTCACTCCAGACACTCCATTACTGTGCTTTTACATTAGGAGGACTGGGATTACTCATCTACTGGCAGTAGGTGTTTACCTGGTCTTTCTGAGCTGGGAAACTCACAAAATGGCTCTAAGTATTTTTTCTTTGCAGTTTTCTTATGTACTGAGACTGTACTTCAGCAGTTTAAAAAATTGCACTGTTTGTTACTGCTTTGCACTGTATTATACGACTGCATTTGTTGTACTTTGACTGTATTTCACACCAACTGCTGCTTTTACTTAATTTAAAAAATATATCTGTTCTGCTGTTTTATATACTGTTGCTATTATTAATTCAAGAAAAAAAACTGTGCTGCTTTATTACACTGTTTCTTATTTAATAAAAAAAAAGTATCCTGGATGTTTTCTGTTGTTCCATTGAACTTCTGTTTGCCTTGGTATAGATTGCATTCAGTCCAGCTGAATCCAGTTCTGTTTGTAGACTGAGCACTAAAAATCAGGACATCTTTTTTTTTTTGGAGAAGTCCCCCTGTACTTTTGTTGCAGGAGCTTTACAGTAGGACTATCTAAATTAAGGTTACTGGCTCAGGGCACAGTTTGAGCTATTTCATTGGTGCAGGGCGCAGTTTGAGCTTTTTCATTGGTTTCTTTGTATTAGCTTCTTTGCTTTTGCTTGCTGCAAAAGCGCCAATAGAACTATTTTCCATTTGAAGGGGCTGCTATCTAGCACAACAGTTCTTGAATAGCTCTCAGCTGTTCAGTGAACCACCCAGCTGAGATTTTAAACTTTTACCGGCAACATTAGACCCTATAGATTCCCTCTTTTATAGACCACCTACTGTACACCCCATAGGTTAGTCACCCTAAAATAGCACGCTGTCTGATACCCCATCTTTTTCTTATCTGCTCAGATACCAGGTTCAAACCTTGCATTATGGACTGTCAGTTTCCCTCTGTTTCTCCTGCCAGCCTCATGGACATGTTTTTTGAGGCAGTGTAGCAACTGCCTCATGTACACTGACAACTTCTTACTCCTAAATCGCTAACGTACAATTTGTAAGAGATGCTCCTACACTAAGAATCTGGAATCGCTGCTCTCTCACACCCAAAACAACAGCACTAAACAGGTTGTCAGCTCACACACCATGACTCCTATTCGTAATATGCACCCAACACATAAACCTTCATGTAGAGGTACTCTCTAGAAACCTACCTTAACACCAGAGGCCTCCAAAACACAAACATGTTGCACCTAACACAACACCCAAAGCACCTAATACACACAAAAACACTAGCACCTGTGTCTCGCCAAATAAGCCCTTAAGGCAATGCACAGCTATTCCAAATGTTTTAGTTATAGGTGACTATAGTGAGATATACAGGTGCTGCACTCACCAGGCTGAACAAGGAGAAGGTTACAGTCATCTTCCTGTCTGGTGCAAAGATTCGCCTGATCACACATGCACTCAAGTCTCTTGACAACAAGTACCATTATGACTTTCTAGTTCATGTTAGTGTGAACAACTTGAGGCGTACCTCTCTGGACTATATGAAGAGAGACATGATTGAGCTCTCTGAATATGTGTCCCAGGCGAGTAAGTCCCTAGCTTTCAGCAGCATTTTACCCTCATCTAGGATGATACCACAATATAAACAGAAAATGATTGATGATTGACTTCAATAATTAGTCTGGTGTAATTCTAAGGGTATCCAGTTACTGTCAGCCTGGGTGACATGGTGGATAGACCACGCTGCCTTGTCAGAGATGGTCTTCAACTGGCATCTCTAGGCTTTCGGTTGCTAGCTAAGGCACTTCCCTCCCCAATAATGCCTTTTTTAGGCAAGGTCACTACAACAAATTTCCAGATGTGAAAATATTAAACACAAGGAAACTAAGGGTCATGCTGCTAAAGTCTTCAAAGACAACTATGAGAAAAAATTAGCAACCATAGCCAAGGATTAACCATAAGGCTTTCTTCAGCTACATCCACAACCTAAAGGTAGGACTAAGATGTGTGCTGAACTAATTGTGGATGCAACACACACACACTGACCCTGTTGTAATTACAAACCTGCTAGCAGACAGGTTTGGCTAAAATTTCAACCCCCCCCATCTCCCCCAAGCATACCACAAACCATGTCTTTATTATCTCCTTCTCCCTGCATCTCCAAAGGGCAAGTTATCAATACTGTTTCCAAGGCTAAGAACATAGCCTTCATGGGATCAGATGGCATTATGAGCTGCATTCTTAATGTTCCAAAACAAGAGCTAGCTAATCATTAGGCAACTCTATTCAACCACAGCCTGAGCACTGACTTTGTCCCTACTGAATGGAAAAACCGCAGCTGTTAGCCCCCTCCATAAGGCCAGCTCATCAGCAGACCCAGGTAACCAGCCTCATCTGTAAGGCAATGGAACGAATCATCATGGACCTCATAAATAAGGATGTAGGTCACCTGCAGACCCTGGATCTGTCCTAGTTCAGTTTTGTCAAGGGCAGGTAATGTCTGCTAAACCTGGTGGACTTCTTTAAGAATGTGACCAGAGCCATAGACAAGGGCAAGGCCATGCACACAGCCTATCTTGACTTGGCCACAGCCTTTGACAAATAATTCGGCCATCATTGACAAAGTAACCCAGTTGAATAGCAAGCCCTATGTTGTCAGGTGGGTTGCAAACTGGCTCACAGATCGACAACACTCTGTCAAAGTGGGAGTCCTGTATCAGCAAATCTGTCAACAGTAGGGTCCCACAAGGGTCAGTGCTGGGTCCCTTCTCGTTTGGCATATACTTCTGAGAAGTCCAGGCCAAAATGGAGGGGCTGTGGCTAACCAAGTCAACGCATTTCAAAAGGGGTTTACACAGACCAGTGATTGGTCCCAAAGCCATGGTCTTAAACTAAATGCTAAAAAACTGCTTCATCATTCCTGTCGGTAAAAACAATGTCCCTGCTGATTATAAAATAAACAATAGTACCCTAAGTACCAATTCATTCCCTCAAGAGCAAAAGAGGTTATAACTCCTCTGTACTCCTCCCTCGTCAGGTCTGTTATTGAATATAATTCTCCATTTGGTATGTACTGTAGCAGACACCTGCAGCAACTTGAGAGACCTCAGAGATTTCTAGCTAAGAAAATTCAGGATCTCCAGCACATCTTATACAGAGAGACTGAAGTGGCTGTCACTGTACTCGGTAGTGTGTAGACTACTGGGAAGTGACTCATGTCTGACATACAGGGCTATCTCTGACCCAAATCTAATGGAAATGCTGCACATCTGTAAGTCAGTGGGACTAGAGTTGCACATTCCAGGGACCTCAGTCTAGCCTGCAATGTAAACAGGACCTGCTGGAGAGACAGATATCTCTCAGAGCAAGCAGAGCACTTCCATGACCCTGTTTAAGCACAACCTGGACAAATGGATGGGAAACCATAAGTTTCTGAAAGGGATTGCCCCAGCTTCTCTCCTGGTCATGAGTAGTCCTTGCTAGAAAAAACTTGGGCATAGACAATATCTGTCATCTAGTATTATATTGGGATTTAACTGATAGGCTTGTAAAGACCATCGGGTCAATAGACTAGTAACATCCTAAAAAGGCAAAAACATAATGCATTAAAGCAGACTGTATGATAATAATTAGTTGGTAAGTAATGATCATCTTTATTTTTTAACATACTTGTCCTGGTAAGTATTATGGTGATGGTAAGCTAAGCAGAGTACACCAGATTCCCTACCTTCAGCAGAAGTTTCTAGCTAATCATGTGCAGTCTCATCTGTCCCCAGACAGGCTGACATGTATATGACCCCTTCAGTCTGTCCTCTGTCTGCACCCCAGTGGAAGCATCCAGGAGGCATCTTCACAAGGTGCCCAAACCACCTCAAATGTCTCCTCTCAACAGAGGAGCAATGGCTCTACTCCAAGGTCTTCCTAGACTGATGAACTCTTACAGACAGTGAACCTGCCCTTTGTAAGAAACTAATACATTCATTGTATTGTCCATAGTTGAAGTAATGATAACTTCTTCAGACTTTTGGTGCAGAAAGACCAATATCCAGTCTAACTTCTAAAGCTTTGCACCCTTCTTTCTTCTGGCAGGCAAACGTCCTTCTGCTTGGATACCAGCATGTCAGTGGGTTAAGACGGACATCTACCCACATCATTTTTAGTTCTTTCTTGCTGCGGTATATTTGCTGATAGATGCACATTTTGTTAGCATTTCTCACTCAATTGGTTTGGCCTGACTTCGAGTTTTCAGATAATGACCCCACTGAGGATAATCTGATGTTCATCGTGCATACAGCTGCAGTCATAACAGATGGGTTCTCCTGCCGTCAGGCGGGTCCTCTGTCAGCCAAATTACAAAGTCTAGGTCCGGCGTCGGTTGCGTCGCTTCTTCCCTGACGTCAGTGTGACAGGGGTATAAAATAACCAGCCGACGCCATTTTCTTCAGTTTTTCTTGCCGCGCGGTGCCCGAAGCAGAAGCAGTTCACAAGTGCCAGTCGGCCAGCTCCTGAAATTACGAAAATTTTGCAACCGAAGTCTTTTTGAAAGCTAAGTACCCTATTGGGGAAACTTCTTTTCTTGCCTCAGACCGATGTCAGACAAAGTTAATAATTGTATTTCATGTGGGAAGCAAATACCGCATAAGGATTTTCATTCCCTCTGCATTCCTTGCTTAGGCCCAGACCACGATGTCTCTGTCTGTCATTTTTGTGCTACATTCAACAAACGCACCATTAAGCATCGGGCGGAGTTCACCCAGCACTATTTTGGCAAAAAATTTAACTATATTATGTCGTCGGATACTCCGACTCCAGTTTTGTCTAAAAAACGCAAAGATAAGGACAGACGCACAAGGTCCGCGGCCTCTACTGACACCACGCCAAAGCCTACTACAGGTGGTCCGGTTCTCAGCGAGGCGCCTACGCAGCCCCTGCCTACTGACGACACTTCATTGGCGGTGTCTTCTGTGCTCGAGGTCGCAGGCTCCTCGGCCCATACCCCGACTACAGATACCGAAGCCACTTTCGGTGGTGAATCTCAAAATGTAGACAGGTCTGCCTCCTCTCAAGGTGTCTTCAGACCTTCCTCTTCTTTTTCCATCATGGCTTTCACTAAGTCTAAAGCAGCCATGCATTCTAAGAGACAGGCTACACAGGGCCCTTCTCCAGGCCCCATGCCTAAAAAACAGATACTTAAAAATGGCTGAGGATTTAATTACTCTTATCAGGGGTTCTCAACCCCCCCGGACAAAAGGCCCAGAGTGGAGGAAGAATCCCCCTCCTCTGACCAGGGCTCCATTATTTCAGAGCACTCTGATGAACAGGAACATTCTTACTCCCCTTTTGAAGATTCTGATGCAGAGGAGTCCATTCCCTCTGTCTCCCCCCCAGAAGACTACTCATTTGGGGAAACCTTGCATACCTTAAGGGAACACTTCCACTGGGAAGGCCAAGAGTACTCAGATTCCAAGAAAAGGCTTAGGGATTTTCTCTTGCTACCTCAGCACAGGCCTCTGGCTATACCTCCTGTCTTAGACATACTAGATGTGTACTCGAAGCCTGCCTCAACCCGGATTCTTTACCTCCAGCCCCAGTGAAGCCTGACAGGTACTACCGGGTTCCTGACTCACACCAATTTTTATACAAAAGCCATGCGGCTGACCCAGAAACTATCTCACAGGGCCCCAAGGGAATTAAGGCCTCCACTGCTAAAAATCCATTACCTTCCGAGAGAGATTCCAGATCCTTAGAAAGATGGGGAAAAATGGTATACACCTCGGCCACTTTAACCATGTGGGCATTAAACTGCCAGTTCCATATGCTACAGTACCAACAGTTTCTGTTATCACAGTTGAGAAGCAAAATGTCACAACCTGAACAACCAAACTTGAAGGAGTTGCAGGATTTGATGCATAGTGCAGAACAAGTGGGTAAACATACCTTGCAATGTGGTTTTGATGCTCTAGAGGCCTCATGTAGAGCTGCTGTTACAGGATCAGTCATACGTAAACATGCCTGGCTCAAGGAGCAAACCTTACCAGATCATGTCAAAGCTAAATTACTAGATGCCCCTCTACAAAAGGATGTATTATTTGGTGTTAAAGCTGAGGAGGTATTAAAGAAAATGGAGGAAAAGGCTAAACCAATGCATACAGTGAAAGATTTTCTACAGGTACAACCTCCACGTTTCAGTAGAAATTGGCCTTCCAAAAATTGGTCCTTTCCAGCCATGGACAGACCCCAAAGAGGTAGATACAGGCGGCCGAGGGGCAGAGGGCAATCTCAAGGATAGTTTAGAGGCAGACAGTGGCAAGCTCCTACACATAGAGGTGGTGAGGATAGCTCGCAGCCATTCAGAAAGCAAGCCCAATGACTTTCCCCTTTGCATGCCAAGCAAGGCTCAAATGGCAGCACCCTTAGGCGGAAAACTGGCATTATTTTAAAAAAATTGGCATATTGTCACAAAAGACAAATGGACCCTGGACATTATAAACAGAGGCTACAGATTCCATTTTCACACCCTTCCAAAAATGAGAGGCATGCCAAACCTGCCACACAATCAAAGGGCAGAGGCACAAAGACAAATTTCAGATCTCATGGACATGAAAGCTATTCAAGAGGTACCTACTCATGAACAAGGTCAAGGTTTTTATTCCAGACTATTTTTGGTACCAAGGAAGGGAAAAGATTGGAGACCTATTTTGGGCCTATCCATCCTAAACACATTTTTACTCGTACCAAGATGCTCACATTACAGCAGCTTCTTCCCATGCTGGGCAATGAGTCTTGGCTGGTAACATTGGACCTCAAGGAGGCATACCTGCATGTCCCAATCAGACAAAATTGCAGAAGATACCTCAGATTTCTTGCAGGTTCAACCCATTATCAATTCTCTGCATTGCCCTTTGGCTTATCTACTGCGCCCAGAGTGTTTACGAAATACCTGGCATCAGTAATTGCCTACTGCAGACTTCAAGGGATACAAATATACCCATATTTGGACGACTGCCTGATCCAAGTGGACAGCAAGCACATACTTCTGAAACATCTGGCTTTTGTAATGTTGTTGAATTCTCTGGGATACACAGTCAACAAAAAGAAATCAAGGCTAATAACCTCTCAGAAAATAATTTTCCTGGGTGCCAACTTGGACACAAACACCCAGATGGCCTACCTCATGCTAGAGAAGCAGGGGCAACTAACTCAATACTTCAGAAAACTAGCAAATTTCACCAGGCTGACTGCAAGGAAAATCCTGCAGGCTCTGGGATTCATGGCATCTTGCATCCTACTAATCCCATGTGCAAAGCTGCATATGAGGAAACTTCAGTGGTACCTGAAAAACCTATGGTCTCAACACAGCCACAGTTTGGAAATAATAATACCACTAATTCCATGTCTTCAAAAGGAATTTCTGTGGTGGGCTCAAGCATGCCAAACAAACACAGGTCTCCCATTCTGCAAGCCTCAAGCAAATCAAGTCATCACAACAGACGCCTCGGACTACGCCTGGGGGGGCGCACATGACAGATCGGTGTATTCAGGGCAAATGGTCCCAAAAAGAAAAGCACCTTCACATCAATCAAAAGGAAATGCTAGCAGTAATAAATGCTATTATAGCTTTCAAAGACCTTCTACATCCAGGTCAACTATTGATAAGGACAGACAACACCACAGTAATGTGGTACATAAACAAACAGGGAGGAACCCATTCATACCCCCTATGCAGGCTGGCCATGTCACTTTGGAACATGGCTCTGGAATTACAAATCTAACTTCAAGCACAGTACTTGCCAGGCAAGGAAAACACGCTGGCAGACAACCTAAGCAGAAATATGACAGATCCACACGAATGGAAGTTGCATCCTCAAGTTTTTACAGAGATAATTCAAGCATGGGGAAGGCCAGACATAGATCTCTTTGCCTCCCACAAAATCACCAATTGACAAAATTCTGCTCAAGGACTTTTCATCCACAGGCCTGGAGAGTGGACGCTCTCTCTTTCAGTTGGACAACAATGACAGTTTATGCCTTTCCACCTCTTCCTCTGCTGCCCAAAGTTCTATTAAAACCAGAGCAGACAGACCAAAGATGATTCTCATTGCTCCAGACTGGCAAAGACAGCACTGGTACCCACTCCTGAGGAGCCTGACGCATTCCCCTCCATGGACCCTACCTCTAATGCCTCTTCTTCTGACTCAGCACAGCTTCAAAACTCTTCACAGTCAGCTGAAAACACTCAATCTGGCCGCATGGAAGATTCCTTAACATCACAACAGACCCTACTCTCCAAGGAGGTGCAGGATGTTATTTTGGAGGCCAGAAGGCTGTCTACTAGAAAAGCTTACTCCGCAAAATGGAAACGGTTTTGTGCCTGGAATGAGAAAAAGGGCCAGAATCCTGTAAAACTGAATTTACCTCAAATATTACAGTATCTAGCTGAGCTGCTAAGCAGTGGACTTTCATTCTCCTCCATCAAAATCCATGCCTCAGCCATTTCTGCAGAATACAACACTGATCCACCTTTATTCTCTCACCCCCTCTTAAGACAGTTCCTCAGAGGGGGCTAAGAATATAAAACCCCCAAGGAAACAACGAATACCTGCTTGGGACCTCAATTTCATTCTAGAAAAGCTGACCTTGCCTCCTTTTGAGCCAGCTGCCTCAACAGATTTGCAATATTTGTCCTGGAAAACAGCTTTCCTTCTGGCTATCACCTCAGCTCGTAGGGTATCGGAACTACAAGCCCTCATGGCTGTGCAGCCTTTTATCTTCCATCAGGACAGAGTTTCCTTACGAACTAACCCATCCTTTATGCCAAAGGTGGTATCCAGGGTAGCTTTGAATCAGGCTATACACTTATCTACCTTTTACCCTAATCCTCAAAACAAAGGGGAGAGACTACTACATTCCTTGGACATCCGCAGACAGCCACGCTGTTATTTGGACAGAACAAAGCCTTTCAGAAAATCAGAACAGCTCTTTGTGTCCTATGCTATAGGAGCTCAAGGGAAGCCAATTTCCAAACAGACAATCTCAAAATGGATAGCCCACTGCATACGCTTTTGTTACTCTTTTCATGGTAAAACTGTACCTGCAGGCATCAGATCTCGCTCCACAAGGGCCACAGCTACCTCTGCAGCTTTCCTCAGAGGAGTTCCTACCAAAGATATTTTGGAAGCAGCCACTTGGAGTTCTGTGCATACCTTCTCCAAGCACTACCACCTACCATTATACTCCAAAACTAGAGCAGGCTTTGCCACTGCAGTCTTGCAGGGCATCCTGGCTCCTCCTAGCTCCACCTAGTGCCTACCACCCCTTTCTTAGCTTTGGGATTCTACCCATCTGTTATGACTGCAGCTGTATGCACGATGAACATAGTACAGTTTTGTACCTACCATAAATGTAGATGTTCGAGTGCTAATACAGCTGCAGTCCAGGTTTCCCTCCCTCCTTCCCCTCTTGGGACAGGCCTATTGGCTAACACCTCCTCATACAACCTGATTAGGGTATTCATTTATGGTGTATTTGCTTGCAACTACTGTATTTTGATTATATTGCTTTGTTTTATTACACAAATTTATGTATTGCCTTCCTTCTGGGGGCACCTGACATCTGGGGCAAGAAAAACTGAAGAAAATGGCATCGGCTGGTTCTTTTATACCCCTGTCGCACTGACGTCAGGGAAGAAGTGACGACAACTGACGCCGGACCTAGACTTTGGAATTCGGCCGACCGAGGACCCGCCTGACGGCAGGAGAACCCATCTGTTATGACTGCAGCTGTATTAGCACTCGAACATCTACATTTATGGTAGGTACAAAACTGTATCTTTTGTATCTGTATCTGTACCTGTATCTCTTTTGATTATACCATACGTGTTTATACTTACTGTAGCTTTTTGGGCATCTGGTGTAGACAAGAGGAGTTAGTTTATAGCTCCATTTCATGTTTGAAGCAGAACCCAAATAAAGATTTTCACACTCTGTTTCAAAACAGAACAAACTCGCTAACCATGGAATCCCTAACTGGCCTTACTGTGACCACGTCAAGCAGAAGATCATAAAGAAGAAAAAGTCTTTTCAAGGCTACTTGCCTTGACTGAGATCACTATGGCATCAGCCAAAGCCACCACAGATGACCCACAAAATATATATATATATATATATATATAAAATGAGGATGGGGACATTAACTGACCAGTAAGCTAAATGCTTTAGCCTATGACTTGGCTATCATTTCATCACCACTGTCTGGTATAATACCTATAGGGCTCCTGCCCATTCTCCTGATCCCTCTGCTCTCACTCATGAACAGGAGGACTTAATCTCTATGAGGCAGTCACTGTCTTCACCAGGAGGTAATTGTCCACATTTTAGGAGAGGAACAGTCAATTCTTTTTTAGGAGAGAATCATGTACTCTAGTGTGGTGATGCTTGTTTTCATCCCAGCCACTTCCCAGTAAGCAACAGATCTCTCCAATTTATGGTAGAGATCACAATTGTATAAGGCTAAGAATACAGTATTACCTGCAAACAGAAAATATGCAACCTCACATCCTCAAACACTTCTGATAAGATACTCTTGTCAGTACCTGTCTGTCAGCTCCAGGGACCTCCCCCCTTTAAGTTAGCATTCAAGTAAGGCTTATATTTTAACCAATAACTTCTGTCACCAGTGGTGCCCACCACTGGATGCAAATGTTGACACCATGGTAGATGCTAACCATCTTTTGGTCACAGCTCATTTCCTGTGTCACAAAAGTTGGAAGTCCTATGAAGGTGGGATATGAACTCCTGTGAACAGCAGCATCAATTAGATATTCCCAGGATAATCTCACTAAATGTTTGGGTTTTCTAGGTACAGCTACCAGCCCCTTTTTTTTTTAACCATCTATTAGCTCACTACCTGATTTAAACCCTGTCCCTAGAACATGTGGGATCAGGTCTGAGGACACAACTACAGAGTTAGTCATTAAGGTGTTCTGTTACCAAGTGCGCTTATGAATAACCTTGTATTTGAATATATGATGCTTGTTATGGGTGAAAGAGGACTAGCACAATCAGAAGTCTGAAAACCTTTTACTACTTAAATTAAATTCAGATTAGGTAAGGTGGTCTTCACCATCACCCCCATCAAAGAATCTGCATCATTCCTCACACCATTCTTCATGTTTTACAGTACAACTACAGAATCCATAGATGGCATCACATATGAGCACTTCACTCATGGTCTCAAAGACGGATGAGTACTCTGATTAGCCAAGTGCATTTGCACAAATAAGATTCCATTACATAACCTGCAGTCACACTGAGGCAACTCTCTCATTTACTGACAACTGCATCTGAATAACACCATTCAGAAGACTGTGAATATCCCCATACCCAGTGGTGACCTCCATTGAAAGTTGTCTTCAGAGTAAACAAGAGACCTCTTCCATTTGAGCAGTCTGGATTCAGAACCAGTGCTGGATGTAGAGGTGAGACCAACTAAAGCTACCACTTCATCTACCTACATGGGCTCTAGCTCCTTCCTAAGCAGTGATTTTACATTCCATGTCTCAAGAACCAGCTTGCATTGCCAAGGTGTGACCTGTCTTGATCTGTTCTAATCCTGCCAAGCCTGTGAGTCTGCATAATAGTTTCATGTACATTTTTAGGCTGTGCCTAGATGGACTTTGTGAATCATTTGGCCAAGTGGTGTTCAACAACAGTCCAAGACCTGACTCCAGTAGTATGTCCTGCTATCCATGATCCAGGTGAAGATCTTACTTTATTTAACAAAACATCCATTGGGGCATTTTGGATCTCTGTATACCTTTTCCCTCCTTGATGACAAATTTGCTGAGGTTGATCCAACCAGGAACTGCAGTCTGGTTTCCTCTGTCTCCGTGAATGGATCAACAAGAAATATCTCGTTCTTAGTAAATCCAAATAAAAAAAAAAAGTGTTCTTCTTCACTCCAGTTTGGTTTTGTCAGAGGCAGGTCATGTCTACTGAACCTGGCAAACTTCTTTGAGAAGATCAAGGCAATGGATGAGGGCAAATTGGTGCATACATGAGGGCAAATTGGTGCATGCTGCCTACCTTGACCTAGCTAAGGCATTTGATACAATATCCTACTTGGACATTGTAAACAGACTCACAAAATTAGGCATAAACCCCTATGTAACTCATTTGATAGCTAAACTGCCTGACGGACATGAACTCTGTTTCCTACAGACTACAGAGGAACAAGTTGTGCCTGGCATACAATGCATCATTGCATCGTGCACTGATAGACTTTTTGCATATTCACAAAATGAACAGCACCAAAACTTCTAGATCTAGGGATTTAAGCTTTGCTTACTACTAAAATGAGACATGTTGGAGCGACAGGTATGTGTCTCAGAGAATCTGTATTGTTTGGAATAGGCTTCCTATCCATGTGAAGCAGAGCCCTTGCCTGACTGCATTCAAGTGCAAACTGGACCAGTGGTTGAGAAATTTGAAATTCACCCCTGGTATTTCACCTATGTCTATGGACAGATTTAGTTGTTAAATCATGTCCTATCTGACATAGACCCCTTAAAATAACTTCTTTTGGGTTGCATGGCTAGGCTTTTATAAATGTACCAGTGGCTGTTAGGTTCATCAGAAGCTCAGCAAATCCCGTAATACTATAGCAAGCTATGATCACAACAACTCTCACTTGGAGGAAGTCTCCTCCATCAAGAACCTTGGTCTCTGGTTAGCCCTCTCACTCAGTTTCACCATCCATGTAGAAAAAACATATAAACAAATGAATCCCTTCCATTCTGGGCGCAAAAATACTCTCCCTTTCATCATAACCAATCAGAGTTGCAGTAAGGGGAGGAATCCTACTTCTTTAACTTGAATTCTGCATCCCTTGTGTCTCAGCAGCTTCTGCTAAAATCATCACTGCCATTCAAACACTAGAAGACAAAATTTGATTTATCACTCATTCCCCATTGATTACCACAATATAAATCTACAGAAAGCAGAATTGCCCCTATTTAAGCAAAGAGCAGACATACTTCAAGGCTCACAACTCTTCAATCTATTACATGAATATATACTCTTCCCTCCTTTAACCTCAAAACTAATATAAGCTCCCACATATAACCTCAAAAACCTGAATCATGCTAGTCCTTTAACAAAATTCTCATCTTCCAAATTGTATGCCTCTGACCATGTGTTCTCTATTCTAGGTTCCAAATTATGGGAGTCCCCCCTCCCACACGACCTTAAACACACTTCATCTTACCCCACGTTCCATGGACTACTAATATCTCATCTACTTAATCACCGTAAATGTTTCCACAACCCACCAGGCTGCATAATCTGATCGAGTAATATCTGTCCTTTACCCTAAATGCAGTGCTTGTTTCCATTGCTTCACTTCTCTCACCTCAGACTTCTATATACCATATATATTGCTCTATCTTCTTAAAAATAAAGCAAGCTTTGCACTTAAAATTATGCTGATATCAATTGTATCTCTCATTTTACTGATTTAAGTATTTTTGTATTCTTTGTTTTTCCCTATGTTAGTGTACTCTGTATGAGTGGTTATATTATTTTTTCAGCTATTTTAAACACCTTTATTAAATTGTCACTTAAGACATAGGCAGACATACATTAACAGAAAATAAAACAATTTTAACATTTTTCCATTTAAATACAATATATGTCACATATATTTTCTTTGATACTGTCATCACTCCAACATTACAAAAAATTGCTGAATTCCTGCCTTCCCTTAAATCTCACTCCTCCTCCTCCTGAATGTTATGCATGTATTTATTGATGTCTTTCTATTCCTATTTTGCAGTTTTTTTGGTGTGGGATTTTCCGCCTCAGGTGACCCGAACGTCCGCTCCTATACAAAAGCTTCATCTTGGCTGTTGTAGTTGCGTGGGATGTCGGACATAGCACCATAAACCAGGGACTTTAAATGTGATGTCTGCATGCACTTTTCAGAACTTTCCAGCTGCAGACAACCATCACATTGTGTGCTTAGCTCCTTCACCACAAGACATCTAAAAGCGAAGTCCCCATTGGGTTTTTTTTCTTCTTCTTTGACTTCTAGCTAAAGCTTGGTTTGTTGCAGTAAACTTTAGCCAGTGTCAGCAAAAAAGGGCAAATGCCAATGCAGGCGCCAGATACCCCATAAAGATGAGCACAACCATTGTGTTTTTTGCCTAGGTTGCGAGTACAATCACACTGCTTGCTATCTGCCAATCCTTCGTTCCTAAGACCCTATGCAGCCGTGTGGCTGCACTTAATCTATACCTAGAAAATCAGCGACTTACAAAATTAGCGCTAAGGATGGATCCCGTTTCAGAAGCCACGACTGAACCTCTGTGGAAGGCCAAGATTCATAGGCCCACTTCCACTGCCTCTTCACTTTTGGGTGCCCTGCCAGCTACCGATTTAGGAGTTGAGGGACGTCCAACGGATCCATCCACTTCAGCGACCTTCAAGGAAGCCGCTTCGCAGTTGACGACAAGCACATCCATGGGGATTATCCAGACCTCTGCTACTGTTGAGGTTGAGGGGGAAGCAGACGCAGCCGGACCTCCGACCAGGATCCCTCCTCTGGACACCGCTACCATTAACCAGGCATACTCCCAAGACACTACCCCAGTTAAAAAGAAACAGAAAACCAAACATCTAGCTAAACCCGCTGAAGGACTACCTGATTGGCAGTCCTTCACCTTATCTTTGATGCAGTCCTTCATGGCCCTTAGGCTCTCAGCCTCTTCTCCATCTACTCTTCCTCTCCTCAGCCCTAGGCCTGCCTCTGCCTCCTCTTTTCCACCGCCTACTTCACAAGACAGGGAAGAAGAGCAAGAGGCTTATTTTTCATCTTCTGATGAATCAATATCTTATACCTCCCAAATAGCCTCTCCTCAAGAGTATTACTCCCCAGATGAAGAATCCATTGAAGGGGACTCCCTTCCAGAGGATATCACCTTTGGAGAGACCATAACCAAAATGAAGGAATATTTAAAATGGGACACCTCACAAATGTCTGATACTCAAAAAAGGTATTTTGAACTGTTACAAGAGGAATCTCACCTCCCCTTCTGCCACTCCTCCTGTTATCCCTGCTTATTTAGATGCCTTTTCCTCAGCATCTAAGACTGTCAGCCACCTGCCCCCAAGAGGCCAGATGCTTTTACAAAGTGTCTGATGACCAGAAATGTCAAGGCAAACCATCCCAGGCAGACCCTGCTGTGATTGCTGTTTCACCTGATAAATAATCCAGACTGATTCCATCTGCCTCTCTCTTACAGACAAGGACAGCAAAACCATGGATATAACTGGAAAGAAGGTTTACACCTCTTCCACATTAGCCTTTAGAACCATCAACTATCAAACCCACATAACCAAATATGCTCTGGACCTCGTTTGTCAAGCCTCTACTCTGCTGGCTGCTACTCCAGACTGCCCCACTAAATCTGACATCTCTTCCAAACTGTCTCTGGCTACCCAAGTACCCAGACACTCCATTAGATGTGGTTATGATGCAGAGGCCTCTGCACACTCTGGCACTGTACTTCGTAGATATTCTTGGCTACGTCTGCAACACTTACCAGAGGACTTCAAGTCTAAAATCTTAGATGCCCTTCTGGACCCTAACTTTTTGTTTGGTAAGCAGTCAGCAGACCTTTTCAAAAATCTACAAGAAAAGAGCAAGGAATTGCAAGACATCAAGCATCTTCTAGTGTCTGTTATTTCCAAATATTACAGGAATTCCCCTGCAAAACCACCTTTGTCAGAAGAAATCCAGTCTCAGCTGGACCTACCTCTTCCAGATACAGAAGAGGGGCCAGAAGACAAACCTCTTCCAGGCCAAATGTCTCACAGCCCCCCACTAGACAGCCCTTTCAAGACAGAGTAGGACCCAACAATATGTGACTGGCTTGCCAACCTCCCCCTTTTTGCCCACCACTCCCACTGCCTCCCCTTTTGGGAAACATCACTACAGATAAATGGGTGTTTGCTATAATTCAAAAAGGATACTTCCGCTCTTGGAAAGAAATACCCCCCTTAAGGGGCATTCCCTTCTCCCAAGAAATCGGAGACTCCTTTTCCCACAGATTCTCCAAGGTCTTCTGAACCTGGGTACAATAGAACCTGTCCCTCGAGGACAGGAAGGAAAAGGCTTCTATTCAAGACTGTTTCTGGTCCCCAAAAAAGATGGACCATGGCAACCCATTCTAGACCTTTCCTTTTTAAACCTATTCTTAAAGGTTCCCAGTTTCAGAATATTGTCGCTACAAATTTTGCTCAAACTTTACTCCCTCTTATACCAGCCCAGGCTTTCATGGTCACACTCAACCTGAAAGAAGCCTTTCTGCACATATCCATTCACCCTTCCCACAGGAAATTCTTGCACTTTTCTGGACCCTTCTCTCACCTCCAGTTTACTGCATTGCCATTTGGTTTGCCCACTGCTCCCAGAGTGTTCACAAAATGCCTGGCACCTGCCATAGCCTATTGCAGTACACAAGGGATTCAGATTTCCTCCTACCTGGACGACATCCTGATCCTAGCCGATTGCAAGGAAACCCTGCTAATCCATCTACAGTTCACCATTTGCCTACTTCAAAGACTGGGGTTCACCCTCAACTTCCCTAAATCTTCCTTGACCCCAGAACAAGACAAAACATTTGTGCATTGCAGGATCAGGACAGACATAATGAAAACCTTTCTTCCCCAGGACAAAGTCAGCTCCCTGTCCTCCCACTTCAAAACCCTTATGCAGACCCAACAGATAACTGCAAGGCAATTCCTACGAAACCTGGGCCTTATGGCAGCCACCATTCACATGCTACCGTTAGCCAGAATGCACATGCAAAAGCTGCAGTGGTATCTAAAAAAATGTATGGTCACAACACCAGCATCCTTTAGAGCAAGAAATCACACTTTTGCCCTGCCTACAGTCAGAGCTAAAATGGTGATTTTAGCAAATTCATCTGAACCTGGGCCTTCCACTGCAGTTACCCACCCCAAACCAGTCCATGCATATAGATGCATCAGACCTAGGATGGAGAGCAACAATGTCAAGCTACAGGGTACAAGCACAATGGCACCCTTCCCTAAAGAACAAACATATCAATGTGAGGGAAATGACAGCAGTCCTTCTGGCACTGACATCCTTCCTTCCCCTTTTACAACCAGGTGTTCTCCAAATAATAACGGACAACATCACAGTTATGTGGTACCTCAGCAAGCAGGGAGAGACAAAAGCATACCAGCTCTGCAGACTAGCCTTACTTAACTGGAACCTAGCCTCACAGCACAACTTGTCCCTGCAGGCATCCTACATCCCCTCGCAGGACAACAAACAAGCAGACCCTCTCAGCAGGACATCCTCTCCAAATCACAAATGGATGCCTTGCAATGAAAGTGAGAAGATACTCCACTGCCTGGATGAACAAAGACAGCTACGGTTTTACGTACAAAACCAAATCCATAAGGAAATCTAATCAGCTTTTCATTTCCTTCCACCACAGGGCCCTGGGCAAGGCAGTCTCCAAGCAAACCATCACATGTTGGATTAGAAAACCTATTTGCCTATGTTACTCTCTCCATGGCAAAAAAACTCCCCCAGGGTGTAAAAGCTCACTCCACCAGTAACAGCCTCCAGAGCCTTGCTAAAAGGCCTGGACACTGCATCCATCCTGGAAGCAGCCACATGGTCCACCATTCACACTTTCACCAAACAGTACAAGTTAGACTATATCTTCATAGCATGTGCAGGTTTTGCCCGAGCAGTTCTGCAAGGCTTTGTGGAATCTGCCTCTTCTACCTCTTCCCTTCCTTCTAATCTCTGATACTCTCTCACACCAAGAATACTGCAACATAGGAATACAAGGATATATAATGATTGTGTAAAATATTACTGTAACCATAGATATCCTTCTCTTCCATGTTGCAGTATTCCTTCCCACCCACCTAACCCCCTTATCTTTCTCTATCGTGCATTACTGACCTTTCATGGGTCTCCTGGTGGCCATACCCTACCCTATGACCAATTTAACCACCAAATGGCTCTGTAGTCCTATTGCTGACATCACTTGCTACTCTACTGGGACCGGTCCTGCTGGGCTTTCGAGTTCTGAGGTCTGTGCGTGCAGACGTCACATTTAAGGTCCCTGGTTTGTGGTCCTACGTATGATATCCCAAGCAACTACAACAGACAAACTGAAGCTTTTGTATAGGAGCCAACGTTTGGATCGCTTGAGGTGGGAAATCCCACACCAAGAATACTACAACATGGTAGACATCTATGGTTATGGCAAGATTTAACACAACTATTCTTTCCCACAATTCCTGTTTACTTGTATGTATTCTGCTCCTTCCCTTTTCTAAATAACACTCTTTCAGTTCTTTTCTGTCTTTTATAATATTCAGTACCTTAAATACAGTCGATGTACACTTTGATTTTCATTTTCTAGTAATTGCTAATTTAGCAGCCAACAGAACTAAACTTAATAAGGCCTTACTTTGTCTAGGCAATTCAGATCCTGTATCCCAACTCAAAAGAATCATTTCCTTACTTACAGCCATTTGCTCATCCAATATTTCTGATAGAATTTTTAAACTCTGGCAACTTATTACACTCCCAAAACAAACATCTGTAGTTACCTCTTTCTTCTCCATCACACCTCCAATATTTGCTGTCTACCCGAGGAAAAAATTCTTTGAATTCTGCTTGGGATATAAAAATATCTATGCAAATGCTTCCAAGCAAAGCTCCCAAACCTTCTGGACTTGGTTGCATACTTGGGAGCCATCCATATGTCTTCCTATTGTTTGCAAATTTCTTTTCCAGTCTCTCTTCCCAAATTGTTCTAACCTTCTCTGATTGATTTTATAGTCCTCATGCAATATTTTATATGCCCTACTAATTATCCCTTAATAAACCATTGCTTGTATTCTAGATTCAACTCTACCAGAGCAGTTCTTTCACTTAAAAATCCCCCTATCTCTTTTTCTTTACCTGTACTCTGAGTCCAAGCCCTGGTAGGAAAGGCAGTCTCTAGCCTGAAATCCAAATGTCTTTTTAAGCTCCCTTACCTTTCCTGCTCAAGTTATTTGCTCCCAGTATCTTCACTGCTTTGCCAGGTGTCTCCAGTAAAGTCTAGCACTCTTTCCTATTTTCTCTGTTCCTACTTGCAGTCATTTCTACTGGTAAAATCTCCATTCTTCATCCTCGTATTGGTATCACTCTTAGAATGCTTTTTGTTACTTTATGAATATAGTATTGTGTATGGTAGTTATTGTTCTCCGTCAGGATCTGTGTCCAGAGTCCCACTTTCTCTATTATCCTTAAGGATCTGTATCCAAAATTTCATTCTATTTTATCAACTTCCCCCATGCTTCATCATCTTCCCTTTCCACTTTGAATCATAACCTTCTGCTTTTGTTTTATATATATATATATCTATATCTATCTATATATATATATATATATATATATATATATATATATATATGAGCCTTAGCTGTGTAGCTCTAGAATATCCATTCAAATTAAGAAACCTAAACCATATTTTTCTATTGGAAGGATCAACTTATCCCATTTAATGCTTGCCCTTTCCCTCCCAGATATATTTCTTCAATTCTGTATTAATTATTGCGCACAACTTCTCCTTAGGTTGATAAAAGTATGTCTGACCCATATACAAGACTAAAGGGACTGAAAATATTTCCACTGCTTGTATCTTACTATCTACATCCATATGAATACGAGTTTCCAGTTGCCAAATTTGTATTATTGGCCACAGGCTTAGACTGGAATTGGTCATAACTGGTCACTGCTCCACCCCATTTAACAAAGTTGATAAGTAAATTGATTAAATAAAGTACCAGACAACATGTTTCTAGTGGTCTCAATAGCATGTAAATCCTTACACCACAATAAGGTCATGATCTCATAATGGGGATAAATTTGTAAAAAAAATGGTACATTAAAGTAGAACTGGGTTAGGTAAGTTGAGTATAGCAAGATGTATAAGTAATTAACAAGATTAATATCACATTTTCAGTTATTTTGGGTTAGTTGATGTTTTTAAGTACTGTCAATAAGGTCAGCTTCACTGAGATAAGCCTTATTTTGCAGAGAGATGTATTGTGGAACTTCATAACAAAAACAGGACAGGATAGAAAGAAGTAGCAGATGTCTCTCTCGTTTTGGGAGCATTAATGAGCCTGCCAATAATACAAATTTTGAAACTGGAAACTCATATTTAAATGGATGTAGATAGTAAGATACAAGCAGTGGAAATATTTTAAGTCCCTTTAGTCTTGTATATGGGTCAGACATAACTTTTATCAACCTAAGGAGAAGTGGGCAGTAATTAATAAAGAAGGTCATAAGTTCACGGTGTCTGTCTCCGTATGAAATAGTGCCTGCTACATTGTGATGGCTGCGTGCATGGAGCAGCTTGTTAACATCTTTTCAGCTGAATGAGGTACAACTGTGGGCTATATTCCAGATAACATGGGTAATGCAAGGATAAACAAGTACTCGGGTGCAAGGCCAGAGCTCATAGCTATAGCTGCAGAGTTTGGAAAGAAGTTTGCAAATGTTTTTTACAAACACATTGGAGTCATATGCAGAGAAGATTGATGAGTTGTTGGTATACTGAATCAGTTCCATGACTTCAAGAAGAGAGCAGTGTCTGTTCTGTAGGGTCTGAATACATTCTAAGTATTAGAGATGAGACTGACATTTTGTTAGGAGTTGCAGATGCTTTGAATGGGCATATCTTTTCAGCAACAAATGTTCAGTGAGCTGGATGGTTTATATGAATGAGGTTCCACCTTATAGAGATGCGTTAAGTACTTATTTCAAGATTTCTGGGAGACCCGCTACTTTGGAGGGATTTAAGAGAATAGTGAATGAATAAACAAAAGAAGTGAGAGAGATTTTAAGGCATTCCTGTAAGATGTCTATGGCTGATGCTCAAGGTTTTAAATTACTTTATAGAAGGTATTGGGAGAGTCTGTGTGGAAATAACATGGAGTATAATTGTAATGAGGAGACTCACAGCTGACGATGGTTTGCTTATGTAAATAGTTTTTATGACAGAGTAATAAAAGTGTGTTCAGCCATGGAGTCCAGTTGCAAATCTGGTTATGTTACACACTGAATCCTAGTCTGTGCATAAGAGATTTTAGACTAGTTTGTATGTGTCCAGAATACTGAAGTGGAAACATTGGTACATGTTGACTGTAGTTTATGTACCACTAAGTTAAAGGAATTCAGTAGATGTGTAAATTGCTACCAAGCTACTGAGTAATTATTTAAACACTGGCCACTTGCTTGTCAAATTTAACTGATCATGAGGAATGAAACACAGGTGTTTTGAGCTTTTTATTAACATTCAGATGTAAGGCTAGAGCTCATAGCCATAACTGCAGAGTTTGGAAATGAATTTGCAAATTCTTAACATACTCATTGGAGTCATGTGCAGCGATGATTGAGGAGTTGTTGGTATACTTAATCAGTTTAGCATACTCCTGGCAATTATTCAGACAGTTATAAGAAGAAAATGAGACAGCATTGACCTTTGAGGAAGATCTATATGTGCATCATAGTATCCGCTTTTGCAGTCCTCCCTTTTGGGATATTTTGCATACAGGTATCCCAACTGGCTGTCCTGACTGCCTGCATTTTAACTTCCCCCAGGACTTTGCCAAGGCCCTCCCATCCAGAGGTAAGTTGCTAACATGTATACTACCTGGGTAAAAGATAAGAGAGAGAGAACACACTCCATTTAACTGTCCAGCCCATGTTTTCTACGTGCTTAGAAAATAATTTTTGGTACTCGCTGAGAGCATGCCTAGATGTGTTTTCAATAAACTCAAAATGATTTATTGCATCAACTGTCTTTGAGAGATCTAAGCAGAATGAACCACCAATTTTGCCAGTTTGAACGGACATCAGTAACACCAGTGAACTCCGAACATGACATTGAGAAGAGGCAGATCTGTCCTGTTGTTGGGACTCAATCTATTCTGAGTGTACGAGTTTGGATTGATATTTGTTAGGAGTTGCAGATGCTGTGCATGGACATATATCTCCAGATTTTTGGTAACAATATTTTTGGTAGAAGAGGAGGCAAACGTGCAATAAGATTTTTGCTTTATAATACTGATGATTCACATTATGTAGAGGTACAGTAAGTGCCTATTTCCAGATTACTGAGAGACTGGCAAATTTGATGGTGGGATTTAAGATAATAGTGAATGACTAAACAAAAGAGGTGAGAGAGATTTTTAAGTATTCCCAAATTTTGTCTATGGCTGATGCTCAATGTTTTAAATGTATTAAGACTATAGAAAGTATTGGTAGAGTCTGTGTTAAAAGAAGTTCAGTTTTAATTAGGAGACTCACAGCTGACTGTGCTTTGCCCATGTAACATAATTTTTGACAGAGTAATAAAATAAATTGACAAGTAAGTAGCGGCAGATTAAGTGCACCATGGGCCCTGGGTGGTTTTCAAACCATGGACTTCCCACACAGACTTTTGAACCACACTCATAAATAATTATGATGTTCTTTTGGAGTTGCCTACCAAGGGTAAGGTGGTCCACACAGCCTATCTAGACCTTGCCAAGGCCTTTGACACCATCCCCCACTCTGGAATCATAGATAAACTTACTAAGCTGGGCATTAATCCCTACTTCACCCAATGGGTTGCTAACTGGCTTACTGATAGAACCCACACTGTAAAAGTAGCCGACTCCAAATCCAGCTCCAGACAAGTGACAAGTGGAGTACCTCAGGGTTCATTCAGTGCTGGGACTACTCTTGTTTGGCATCTACTTCTCTGAAGTACAGACCAACACTAAGGGACTCTGGATAACAAAGTTTGCAGATGACTGCAAAATGGGAGCCATTATTGAATCCTCAAATGATGTGGATACTCTACAAAAAGGCCATACAGAAACAGATGCTTGGTGCCAGATCCATGGGCTCAAGCTCAATGCCAAGAAATGTATAGTTATCCCCTTTGGGAAAAAACATGTATCCGTGAATTACCATATAGGTGTCAGTACACTAAACACCGAAAGTTTGATAAGAGACTTAGGGACACAGGTGGACAGTGGTCTCACCTTCGATAACCACATCGCCATAACAGTCAGGAAATCCTATGTGGCACACCTCATCACTAAGGGCTTTTCATCCAGAAAAAAGGAGGTCATTGTCCCACTGTACTCATCCCTCATTAGACCCATTATAGAATACAATGCCCCGTTTGGTATGTAACTCTCAAAGCATCTGCAACAACTGGAAAGGCCACAGATATACCTCAGTAAAAGAATCACAGGCCTAAAGCAGATGCCCTACTCTGACCGCCTTAAAAAAACTCCAGCTATACTCTGTCGCATATAGTCTACTCAGAGGCGATCTTTGCTTAACATACAAGGCCATGTCAAACCCAGAGCTGTTGGACATGCTGCACTTAAAGAAATCCCAATCCCTCAGAGCCACATGCTCCAGGGATCTAAACCTTGTCATCACAAAAAACAAAACATGCTGGACAGATAGGTTCCTGACCCAGAGACTCCCCAGACTCTGGAATAGATCGCCCATACATGTCAAGCAGAGTGCCTCTTTAGTCCTCTTCAAAAGGAACCTTGATGATTGGATGGGAGAAAGGAAATTCACCCCAGGGATCACGTCAGTCGCCCTGCTAGACAGGGGTCCAGGGAAGTAAATAGTGTGGGAAGAAATAGCCAGGGAATTGTTATGGCTAGGCTTGTATAGGCCCTAGGGCTGATAGCCTAGTACCAACCTATGAACCTATAATTTAAGACCATTTAAACTGCTGTCATTATACAAAACAAATGTCCATACTCATCAGTTACAGCCACTTGACTATATATACCTCAGATATATAATTCTGCTGAAACAATGGCCACAGTAAAGTGTTCCAACTTGCATCACACAAATGCAAGCTAGTACTGCAAATCCAGACTAATGAGTGTTTAACCTAGTCACGAGAGTCAGAGTCAGCCATTCTTATCCACAGCAATTGTACTTCCAGTGCTGTCTGTATACATCTTGAATGTCTGGTAGTGGTAAAAGATAAACTCATTTGACACAAATGCACACTATTCCTGCAGCACACTATTCCTGCAGAGACGGACTGTATTGTCAAAACTGTGCAAACAGGAGGGTAAGTTACCTTCATCCACAGACAACCTCACCCAACATTTATAGCTACTTTGCTCCATACACTTCATCTGATTGTGGTAAAATATAATAGATAATGCCCTCAGTTTCTTAAAATAAGAATCAGGGACAAAACCAAATAATAACAAAGGAGAAAGGCCTAGAATCAGTGATATATTTGTTTTTATACATACATACATACATACATATATATATATATATATATATATATATATATATATATATATATATGTATTTATATATACGTGTGTATATATATATATATATATATATATATATATATATATATATATATATATATATATATATACAGTTTTATACACACATAGTGAGTGTCAGGATTGTATATTTTGTGTGAGTGTGACTGTGTGGGTGTGTGTGTGTGTTTGTGTGGATGTGCATTTTATGTGTTTATGCTGATTATGTTTGCACAATATAGTTATGAATTAATATTGTGTTTATCAGTATGTGCATCTCTTGCACTGTTTTATTGCTCATTTATTATCATTTATAATATCATTATTATTTATTACGTTACTTGTAGAAAATAACATTGTTTTTTAAAGCTTGGATGGATGTGATGTCATTTCCTGTATTTTAAGTTATTTAAGGAATTGGAAATCATTTAGGAATGTTTCTGAGGAAGTTCACATATTAAATTGTGGATGAAAGCACCTGGGCATCTGAGATGTTTGGGAGGCTAGACTCTGGTGGGATAGATATTTCTCCTTTTGGGGAGGAGCGACGGGAGAAATTTGCAGTGACCATGTCTCCCAGTATGTTGGGAATGTCTGTGGGTTCAGTGATTTTTTTATCATTTTGGACTAATTCTGAGCATATCTGGGAGTTTCCACCCAGGTTTCTAACATAGCTGAAGAAGGCTTTATGATTGTCTTTTGTGTCATTAGCGATTTTTCTCTCAAAGTTGGCCTTGGATGATTTTATGAGTGATCGTAGTTTTTCGCTAGTATTGATCAGAGATGCCTTCCCATTTAGGAATTTTGCTCTGTCATGTAGTAGCTTTCTCCTCTTGTTGTAGAGTTTGTTTATGGCTGGAGTCCACCAGACCGGGCGCTGCCTTTGGTGGAAAGGGTCTTGATTTTATTAGGGATTGCTTGATCCATACATTCCTGGAGGTGCTCGTAGAAGGCATTTGTAAGGGTTTCAGCAGCGTGGGTTGTGGTTTCCACTGGCTCGGGGGCCTTGAAGGATACCACTCCAGTCTTAAGAAGTGTGAAGTTTGCTTTTGAGAAGTTCTTCACTGTGTTCTTTTTTGCTGGGGGGGGGGGGGTGTGGATCTCCAGTGAGATTAATTTATGGTCTGATCTCACCAATGAGGGATATACTTCCGGTGTGGAGCATTTTGTCCCCATGTTTGTGATGATCAGGTCTAGTATATTTTCTCCTCTTGTGGGAATGGTGACTAGTTGTTCCATAGCATTTGAGTTTATGAACTCAAGGAACCTTTGGGCTAGGTTGTTGGGGCTTGAGTAATGTTCCCAGTCTATGTTTGGGTAGTTGAAGTCACCCAATATGATGGTGTTTGGAGAGACATTTATACTCTCCAGTGTCTTCAGGAAGGCTGTGTGGGTTTCCTGAGTTTGAGAAGGTGGTCTGTAGCATGTTACAAACTGTAGGGCAGTTTTACCTATGGTTAATTGCACCTGGATGGTCTCCGATGCTTCGCGGCCACTAACCTGGAGGTGTGGGTATCCTTTATGAATATGGATACTCCTCCTTTTGTGGTTCGTCCGGATTTTGGGGAACGCATGATATGAGGTATAACCTGATAGTGCTGGGGTGCTCTCAGGAGCCTTGAACCAGGTTTCAGTCACAGCACAAACATCGATGTTCTCCATACTGAGGAGGGCTTCGAGGGCATGCATCTTGAGGTTTAGACTTCTGGCATTGAGCAGTATTACCCTTAGTTTTTCCATTTTTGTTTTCTAGGGCGGTAGGTTTATCATTTGAGCCTTGCCTAAAAGGCACTATGGGGTGGCAAGAGCCTTTGCCAATATCCGGAAGCCCAGGGTGACAGGTGCAAGCCGTCCCTTGAGCAGCGTGGCTTGTCAAGCATGTCATCCCAGGCAGACAGACATTGGATCCCCTTAGAATGACACCAGTAATTAAGCCAATTATTAAAGCTGATCATTTTGTCTTTGTATTGTGGCATCATTCTTGGTGAGGGTAGGATACTGCTCAGGGTCAGGGTCATACCGGCCTGGGCTACATAATCTGAGAGCTCCTCTATGTCTCTTTTCATGTAGTCCAGGAGGTAGCCTCAGGTCGTCACACCGGCATGGACAATGACTGAGTCATACTTGTACTTGCTGTGGAGTGACCTGAGTGCTTGTGTTATGTGCGGATTCTAGCGCCTGACAGGCAGCTGACTGTGATCTTTTCCTTGTTCAGTCTGGTGAGAGGGACGTCAGTGTGTCTGACTATGGAGTCACCTATAACAAGTGTGTCTGGCATTGTGTTTGGCCTTAAGGGCTGTGACTGTTTAGCACACTGACTTTCAGAACTATGTGTTGCATGTCTTATGTCTTGGGGTGGAAGTTCCTTGGGTGTCTGCTTTGGAGGCCTCTGTAGTTTTGGTAGATTTTGATCAGTGCCTCTGAGTATGTCTTTGTGTGTTTGTGTTTGTTTTGCAGTTGTGATAGTTCTATGTGAAACTGGGTTTCTGTGTGCGTGGTTTCTTCTCCTCCTGTCTGGTCTTGCCAGTCCTGAGTTGAGAGAGCTCAGCCTCCAGTTGGATTAGTGCCCCAGTTGTCTACATGGGTGTCAAGATGTTGTGGGAGAATGCCAGTTGTATGGAGGTTGTATAGGCCCTAGGGCTGATAGCCTAGTACCAACCTATGAACCTAATTTAAGACCATTTAAACTGCTGTCATTATACAAAACAAATGTCCATACTCATCAGTTACAGCCACTTGACTATATATACCTCAGATATATAATTCTGCTGAAACAATGGCCACAGTAAAGTGTTCCAACTTGCATCACACAAATGCAAGCTAGTACTGCAAATCCAGACTAATGAGTGTTTAACCTAGTCACGAGAGTCAGAGTCAGCCATTCTTATCCACAGCAATTGTACTTCCAGTGCTGTCTGTATACATCTTGAATGTCTGGTAGTGGTAAAAGATAAACTCATTTGACACAAATGCACACTATTCCTGCAGCACACTATTCCTGCAGAGACGGACTGTATTGTCAAAACTGTGCAAACAGGAGGGTAAGTTACCTTCATCCACAGACAACCTCACCCAACATTTATAGCTACTTTGCTCCATACACTTCATCTGATTGTGGTAAAATATAATAGATAATGCCCTCAGTTTCTTAAAATAAGAATCAGGGACAAAACCAAATAATAACAAAGGAGAAAGGCCTAGAATCAGTGATATATTTGTTTTATACATACATACATACATATATATATATATATATATATATATATATATATATATATATATATATGTATTTATATATACGTGTTATATATATATATATATATATATATATATATATATATATATATATATATATATATACAGTTTTATACACACATAGTGAGTGTCAGGATTGTATATTTTGTGTGAGTGTGACTGTGTGGGTGTGTGTGTGTGTTTGTGTGGATGTGCATTTTATGTGTTTATGCTGATTATGTTTGCACAATATAGTTATGAATTAATATTGTGTTTATCAGTATGTGCATCTCTTGCACTGTTTTATTGCTCATTTATTATCATTTATAATATCATTATTATTTATTACGTTACTTGTAGAAAATAACATTGTTTTTTAAAGCTTGGATGGATGTGATGTCATTTCCTGTATTTTAAGTTATTTAAGGAATTGGAAATCATTTAGGAATGTTTCTGAGGAAGTTCACATATTAAATTGTGGATGAAAGCGCTAAATTGTGGCTTTCTGGCTTGTTTGGTTTTTTCACTAGCAGATTTGTAGTTTATATTTGTTATATTCCTACAAAACATGATCAGTGTTCAGTTTCTAAAATATGAAACAGAAATCTTTGTCATTATTTAGTGACTACAGTCCTCAGAGATTTACCAGAAACCACAAACTTTATAAGGAACACAACAAAAATATGTACAAAATCAAGGGCAATGTGTGAAACCAGGGACACTTGAAAGTTATGTAATTTCATCTTTGATGTCCTTCAAGGATGCATCTGCAGTCCTTACAAATGGGTTGTCCTGTCGTCAGGCAGCCCTTCGGTCGGCCGGATTCCAAAGTCTGGGTCTGGCCTCGACTGGTGTCGCACTTCCGACGTCATAGTTGCAGTTATTCGGGTATAAAGGCATCAGCCGACGCCATTTTCCTCAGTCTTTCTTGCCGCGTGGCGCCCGAAGCAGAAGCTGTTCGCAAGTGCCGGTCGGTCAGAACCAGAGATTACTACTACCGAATACTTCTACCGAAGACTTCTAAAAAGCTAAGTACCCCGTTGGGGACTCTTTCTTGCCTCAGCCGATGTCAGAAAAAGTGAATAACTGTTTAACTTGTGGGAAACAAATACCTCATAAAGATTTCCACTCTTACTGCTTACCTTGTTTAGGCCCAGACCACAACGTAGTAGCTTGTCTAGCCTGTGCTTTTTAACCGCGGACGCTTAGACGCCGGTCGGAATTTGCTGAGGAGTTTTTGCTCGATTTTGCTTACATTATGCCGCCGGATCCTCCGACCGCAAATATCTAAAAGCAGGGAAAAGGACCGACACTTGGGTCTGCGGTTTCGCGAAACCGCGTTAAGCCAACACAGTGTCTCTGTTTCGCTGAAACCGAGCAAGCGGTTCTCCTTCAGCCGAAAACTACTCCGAGGCCTCTTCCAACCTGGTGGAATCGGCTTCTGATATACCTCCTGCTCTTGCAGTTTCTCAGGAATTATCTGACACTATACCCTTGGACATCTCTACCCCTGCACGTGGAGCTGCTAGGCCACCTGCATCCATGTCCATTAAGGCCTTTGCCAGGGCCAAAGCAGCTAAAACTACTAAATCTGTGCCTGCTAAGACCCCCTCTCACAGGCCTAGCTCTAGTTCTCAAATGCTTAGTCTAGCAGAGGATCTCATTTCTTTAATCCGGGGATCCCAACCTCACCCAGACAGGGCCTCTCACCCACCTCCAGACAAGAGGCCTAGAGCAGAGCCCCCTGAGCCAGTGTCTACAGATGATTCCTCTGATGATTCAGATAATACCAATCCTCCAGAGGCTTTTTTCTCCCCTTATGATGACTCTGATGCTGAAGAGTCCATTCCTTCTGCCTCTCCGCCTGAGGAATTTTCCTTTGGGGAAACCTTGCATGCTATGAGGGAACAATTTCAGTGGCAGGGCCAGGATTTTTCAGACTCCAGAAAAAGGCTTAGAACTTTTCTACATTTACCACAACATAGACCTTTAGCCATACCTCCAGTTCTTTCTGTTGTAGATGATGCATTTAATGATGCTTGTACTGCTCCTGTAGCATGTTACAAACTGTAGGGCAGTTTTACCTATGGTTAATTGCACCTGGATGGTCTCCGATGCTTCGCGGCGTTGCCACTAACCTGGAGGTGTGGGTATCCTTTATGAATATGGATACTCCCTCCTTTTGTGGTTCGTCCGGATTTTGGGGCGGAACGCATGATATGAGGTATAACCTGATAGTGCTGGGGTGCTCTCAGGAGCCTTGAACCAGGTTTCAGTCACAGCACAAACATCGATGTTCTCCATACTGAGGAGGGCTTCGAGGGCATGCATCTTGAGGTTTAGACTTCTGGCATTGAGCAGTATTACCCTTAGTTTTTCTCCATTTTTGTTTTCTAGGGCGGTAGGTTTATCATTTGAGCCTTGCCTAAAAGGCACTATGGGGTGGCAAGAGCCTTTGCCAATATCCGGAAGCCCAGGGTGACAGGTGCAAGCCGTCCCTTGGGCAGCGTGGCTTGTCAAGCATGTCATCCCAGGCAGACAGACATTGATCCCCTTAGAATGACACCAGTAATTAAGCCAATTATTAAAGCTGATCATTTTGTCTTTGTATTGTGGCATCATTCTTGGTGAGGGTAGGATACTGCTCAGGGTCAGGGTCATACCGGCCTGGGCTACATAATCTGAGAGCTCCTCTATGTCTCTTTTCATGTAGTCCAGGGAGGTACGCCTCAGGTCGCTCACACCGGCATGGACAATGACTGAGTCATACTTGTACTTGCTGTGGAGTGACCTGAGTGCTTGTGTTATGTGGCGGATTCTAGCGCCTGACAGGCAGCTGACTGTGATCTTTTCCTTGTTCAGTCTGGTGAGAGGGACGTCAGTGTGTCTGACTATGGAGTCACCTATAACAAGTGTGTCTGGCATTGTGTTTGGCCTTAAGGGCTGTGACTGTTTAGCACACTGACTTTCAGAACTATGTGTTGCATGTCTTATGTCTTGGGGTGGCAGTTGCTTGGGTGTCTGCTTTGGAGGCCTCTGTAGTTTTGGTAGATTTTTGATCAGTGCCTCTGAGTATGTCTTTGTGTGTTTGTGTTTGTTTTGCAGTTGTGATAGTTCTATGTGAAACTGGGTTTGTGGTGTGCGTGGTTTCCTTCTCCTCCTGTCTGGTCTTGCCAGTCCTGAGTTGAGAGAGCTCAGCCTCCAGTTTGGCTATATAGTTGCATCTCTCACATGTATTTGTGTTTTGTGGGAGAAGGAGTGGGTTGTCTGTGTACATGAGGCAATTGTAACATTGCCTCAAGATGCCCAGATTCACCAGCTGAACAGGAGAGGACGCTAGCAACTGACCCTTCGACATGCTAGAAAAAGTGGAAAGGTTTGCTGTGTAACTGAGTCAGAGGGAAATGGGTATTCGAGGGGATTCTAGGCTAATGTAGTACTTTGTTTAGTATACAAGTACTTTACCTATATAAAAATGCTTTAGGAGCAAGTGCTGAGCTATTGAGATAGAGAATAGACTGTTTAGATTGCAAGTAGAGAAGTTCTAAGGGAAAAATTGAAGAGCAGACTTTACAGAGCCAGAAATAGTTTAACCGGCGCTGCCCGATGGTGCTCTATGGGCAACTCCGCTAAATCACGCAAAGCGCTAAAGTGGGCTTTATAGCAGGGGGTTGAAAAGACCTAGGAATTGACCCAAAATGGCCAATAGACTACAAGTTTCTGGCTGGAACCACTGCTCTAGGGACAAATAGGCTGCTCAGTGCTCCCCACTCCCACTGGTGAACAAAGAAGCTTCCCTTTATCCAAATAAGGATATGGAATAGCACAGGAACCAAGCCAAAGCCCAGAGATCAGCAAACTCTGAAGACTGGACTATTCTAGTTCAGTAAGGCGGGAAAACAAGATTTTTTTTTTTTTTGTTTTTTTCTTTTTTGCAGAAAACAGAAGAAAAACAGACAGTAAATGCTATAAATGCTTTTAAACGGCTAGCGCACTTGAGTGTGTTAGCCTACAAGTAAAATTAAGCAACAAATAACTTTTTTAAGATAAACTTACTAAGCTGGGCATTAATCCCTACTTCACCCAATAGGTTGCTAACTGGCTTACTGATAGAACCCACACTGTAAAAGTAGCCGACTCCAAATCCAGCTCCAGACAAGTGACAAGTGGAGTACCTCAGGGTTCAGTCCTGGGACTACTCTTGTTTGGTATGTACTTCTCTGAAGTACAGACCAACACTAAGGGACTCTGGATAACAAAGTTTGCAGATGACTGCAAAATGGGAGCCATTATTGAATCCCCAAATGATGTGGATACTCTACAAAAGGGCCTTACAGAAACAGATGCTTGGTGCCAGAGCCATGGGCTCAAGCCCAATGCCAAGAAATGTATAGTTATCCCCTTTGGGAAAACACATGTATCCGTGAATTACCATATAGGTGACAGTACACTAGACACCGAAAGTTTGATAAGAGACTTAGGGACACAGGTGGACAGTGGTCTCACCTTCGATAACCACATCGCCATAACAGTCAGGAAATCCTATGTGGCACACCTCATCACTAAGGGCTTTTCATCGAGAAAAAAGGAGGTCATGTTCCACTGTACTCATCCCTCATTAGACCCATTATAGAATACAATGCCCCGTTTGGTATGTAACTCTCAAAACATCTGCAACAACTGTAAAGGCCACAGAAATACCTCACTAAAAGAATCACAGGCCTAAAGCAGATGCCCTACTCTGACCGCCTTAAAAAACTCCAGCTATACTCTGTCGCATATCGTCTACTCAGAGGCGATCTTTGCTTAACATACAAGGCCATGTCAAACCCAGAGCTGTTGGACATGCTGCACTTAAAGAAATCCCAATCCCTCAGAGCCACACGCTCCAGGGATCCAAACCTTGTCATCACAAAAAACAAAACATGCTGGACGGATAGGTTCCTGACCCAGAGACTCCCCAGACTCTGGAATAGATCACCCATACATGTCAAGCAGAGTGCCTCTTTGGTCCTCTTCAAAAGGAACCTTGATGATTGGATGGGAGAAAGGAAATTCACCCCGGGGATCACGTCAGTCGCCCTGCTAGACAGGGGTCCAGGGAAGTAAATAGTGTGGGAAGAAATAGCCAGGGAATTGTTATGGCTAGGCTTGTATAGGCCCTCGGGCTGATAGCCTAGTACCAACCTATGAACCTATGATTTAAGACCATTTAAACTGCTGTCATTATACAAAACAAATGTCCATACTCATCAGTTACAGCCACTTGTCTATATATACCTCAGATATATAATTGTGCTGAAACAACGGCCACAGTAAAGTGTTCCAACTTGCATCACAGAAATGCAAGCTAGTACTGCAAATCCAGACTAATGAGTGTTTAACCTAGTCACGAGAGTCAGTCAGCCATTCTCATCCACAGCAATTGTACTTCCAGTGCTGTCTGTATACATCTTGAATGTCTGGTAGTGGTAAAAGATAAACTCATTTGACACAAATGCACACTATTCCTGCAGCAACACTATTCCTGCAGAGACGGACTGTATTGTCAAAACTGTGCAAACAGGAGGGTAAGTTACCTTCATCCACAGACAACCTCACCCAACATTTATAGCTACTTTGCTCCATACACTTCATCTGATTGTGGTAAAAGATAATAGATAATGCCCTCAGTTTTTTAAAATAAGAATCAGGGACAAAACCAAATAATAACAAAGGAGAAAGGCCTAGAATCAGTGATTTGTTTATATATATATATATATATATATATATATATATATATATATATATATATGTGTACAGTTTTATACACACATAGTGAGTGTCAGGATTGTATATTTTGTGTGTGTGTGTGTGTGTGTGAGTGTGACTGTGTGTGTGTGTGTGTTTGTGTGGATGTGCATTTTATGTGTTTATGCTGATTATGTTTGCACAATATAGTTATGAATTAATATTGTGTTTATCAGTATGTGCATCTCTTGCACTGTTTTATTGCTCATTTATTATCAATTATAATGTCATTATTATTTATTACGTTACTTGTAGAAAATAACATTTTTTTTTAAAGCTTGGATGGATGTGATGTCATTTCCTGTATTTTAAGTTATTTAAGGAATTGGAAATCATTTAGGAATGTTTCTGAGAAAGTTCACATATTAAATTGTGGATGAAAGCGCTAAATTGTGGCTTTCTGGCTTGTTTGGTTTTTTCACTAGCAGATTTGTAGTTTATATTTGTTATATTCCTACAAAACGTGATCAGTGCTCAGTTTCTAAAATATGAAACAGAAATCTTTGTCATTATTTAGTGACTACAGTCCTCCGAGATTTACCAGAAATCACAAACTTTATAAGGAACACAACAAAAATATGTACGAAATCAAGGGCAATGTGTGAAACCAGGGACACTTGAAAGTTATGTAATTTCATCTTTGTTTCAGATAAATAGCCACACGAGTATCTCGTGTATCTCATCTTATTTCACACAAAAGTGCATTAGTGCCACAAAGACACATGGTTAACAATGCAAATGACAAGTGAGTAAATTATTACAATCCAAAAACAGCCCCACCCCACCCATAACAGGTATTGCCAGGTTGTCATGTAAACCTCATTTGACCATGATAAAAAGTACTATCTTTCAATCTCTTTGTGCAAGAATCAGGGACACAAGACCCAAATTAGGTACAAACTTGATTTGTCATCATTTAGCGACTAAAACCTTTGCCAGAAGGCCACAGGTTTTATGAGGCACTGACTAAAACACGATACAAATTCAGGGGCATTCAAAGAAAGGCTTGATATGGAAAAATGGTTCCATTGTATTTTATACAAATGCACCCTTGTCTTGTAAAAACAGACTTTAACATAAGCAAACAAGAAGTTGCCTTCATTCACTTCAGCACCCCCATTTAGTGACTAATCCTCAATGATTTGTCATAAAACCACACATTTTGAGGCACAGACTAAAAATATAAGGCAAACTCAGAAGGTATTCTGTGATATCAGGGACAGTTTCGACTTTTTCACCCAGTCAGGAGAGAATAAATATTCCAACATAATTCACACTAAAGCACACACTAGTCCTTTGAAGCCCAATTTTAAAATGATCAAATGGCAAGAGGGTATGTTGCTTTCAACCACAGCTAGCAGACCCTCTCCAAATTTAGTGACTGCAATCATCCGTGATTTGCCATAAAAGCAAAGATTTTATGAGGCACAGATCAAAACATAAGACAGAGACAGATGGCAAAATTAGGGACAGTTTCGACTATTTACCACACAAACAGTAGATAGAGCAAATGACAAGCTGCGATTATCTAGACTTTTAAAATGATCAAACAACAAGAGGGTAAGTGGCTTTCATCCACAGTCAGCACTTCCCACCCCCATTTAAAGGCTACAATTCTCCATGATTTCCAGAAACCCAAAATTGGGGATAGTTTCATTTTTTACACACAAACAGTAGCCAGAACATAACTGCAGTCTAGGGGACTACATGCTGGATGCATTATCAGTGTTCTTATCTGGCTGCCTGCAAGAATACAAAAAGATTTACCTCACATTATTTTGACCCTATACAGTAGTCCACAGGCCTGACGTGGTTTACGATTTAATTTTCCTATAGTTTCTGCTCATTGCCTTTCCATTGATTCATGGCAATGCAGTGAGCAGAAAGATGCAGTACTTTGCAGAGGACTGCAAAAGGCAACATGTCTATATATATATATATATATATATATATTTACGGAAACATCTCTTTACTTAAAAACAAACCTCTCAACCTGTAGACATTGAAAATAACTACAAAGATGAATGACTGACAGTGATCATGTACATAATGTGTAGCACCACAATCAGAATGAAAACTCCAGCAGGGATATTAATATGCATGCAGTATTATGCAGTGTTAGGGAAAAAATGCAGTACTTTACAGCCAAACTCCAGATGCGCTGTCATTATTTGATAGTGAGTTAACTGTCACGCTTATTTAAACACTATTAAGTTAATGCCCTTTGCCATAGAACAAAATGAAGTTTTAGCAGATGATGCATATGATTCTCTTTAGTGGGAGTTAAATGTTATTATTGAACATCTCACCATTATGTCAACAAGCAAATAACAACGGTGAAAATGTTATATTAAAACATAGTTCTTCAGTATGAGGTTTATATTCACTGTCATTAGACATTAAAAATGATATAAAACTGTTGATTGAGGATCATCAAATGACAACTAAAAGCAGAAGACATTCAAAAAGCCCTCCACCATTGCTATGGTGCTGCAAGTACAAAACACAGCAGATTTTCTGCAGCATCTTGCAGGTAGAAATATGCTGAACAAAACCATGGGGATCAAACTATTATGATCTTACCCTGTCTGCCCATTCTGAGATCTCAATTCTCCATCCTTGCTCAGAACTTGCATTCCTATTTCCTTGATCCTCTGTATAATCAGTAAGAACATCATCTCATGGGCTGACCATGGAGTGGAAAATCACACGTTCTGATCATCAATTTCCCAAGCCTAATCAAACACCCAGAGTCCCGTGCTGGCCATGAAGCATGGGGCTATGTGTGAATGAATGAAGCAAGAAAAGCCTGTTTTTTTTTTTTCCTCTTTTTCTTATTACAGTTTCAAGTTGTTTCACTCAGTCCTGTATAGTGTCATAAAATACTGCAGCTTCCCAAGGAACTGTAGCATGTTAAAGTGCATCGGGTATTTCCTGTTCAAAATTTGGTTGATAGAAATAGGGACCAGATCAGGAAGGAGCAGCACTCCTACCACATATGCAACCTTGGAGTCACTTGTTTAAAAAAAAAAAAAAAAAAAAAAAGATTGCTCACAAGAACCACAGCAATAGTCGGACTTTTTAATGAACTTTATGTTGAAGCTGAGCTTTTTAATCTACCTCTTCACTCCAACAAGACAGCCTGTCATGTCCCGCATATCTTCCAACTCAACACCTGATTGGCTGGCTACAAATTGGCTCACCTTTGATGATGCACAAAAAAGTTATAGCAGGAATTGTGCATTTCGTAACAGCCTTACTAGCCAAACTTAAAATCAGCATGCACCACAAGAAACAGTAGAGCTGAGAGGTAGTGCTGTTCATGTGTTAATACATATATAAATAAATGGCAAACTGAATTAAGGCTTAATTTATTCATAAATACATCTTCCTTTTACAATCCCCAAATCTGTAGTTGTGAGCAAGTCATTCAGGCAGTGAACTTTGATGGCACCTAAAAAGAGGCATTTGTGGTTTGTAAGCATACTCCTTTTTATTTGATTTAATTCAGTAAATAAAATAAAGTAGCAGTATCAATTTATGCTACTCGTGTGCAAGTGGTAGGCACTGTGACTGTAGGGAGGAAATGCTCCAGGTCATTTATCATTTACCACTTTTCTTTTTTTTTCACAAAGAGCAAACAAGTTTTGTTAACAATTGTGTTCATCATGAAAACTAACTAAAATGAGTTAGCAGTGCAGAACGCAAGTTTACATATATATATCTTTCCACAGAAGTTTGTTGCAGTAAACAGGCTGCTTGCTTCACCCTTGGCAGAAGTTGTATAGCTCTGAGTTCTGAAGAAGACCAAACTGCATTGGTTGAAAGCGCTAAACTGCACTCAGCGTTTTGTTGGAGCCCGTTGTTTAGTGAGGATTTGTGTGTTTCCAGTTGGCGTTATGTGGATTAAAACTGTTTTTTAAAGCAACGAGCAGTCTTTTGGCATTGTTCCGCTTATTGGCAGACACCGGATTGTTATCGAGACTTGTTGTCTTTTGGATACTTGTTTATGATATATATATATATATATATATATATATATATATATATATATATATATATATATATATATATAAAATAAAACTTACATTATTTTTTGGTTGGTGTTGGGCCTTCCTGAAGCTGTGGGCCCTGGGCAGATTCTCATTTTGCCCCTATTATAATCTGCCTCTGCAAGTAAATCAGCAATCTCATTATTGCTGAGGAGATTAAAGGACAGTGGTGTGGATTTTCTTTTCAGTAAAATGATGGATCTGCTTCTTTGTACCAAACTTAAATATATTGTAACAGGTATATGATAGATAATCTTACCTTTATGCAGTATACTGTCATGATACTGTGATACATTTAAGTCATGCACATCTCATAAGTATTGACATTTATCATATTGATCACTGCTGAAGTAGCCTTAGCTCTATGGGTTATATCTTGATAGGACAACAGCCGGACAGCTTTAAAATTTTCATAACATCTTCCATATATCCAAAGTATTAATCAATTCATGCCAAGTTGACTGAAATTCAGGTTGGCTATCAAGCCCTTCAGAACATTCCTGCCACCGAGTTTGTTTAAAAGTATTTTTCTCTGTAAAGAAACTGTTTGTTTTTTTTTTTTTTGTTTTTTTAAGTGTGGTTTACTGAGTTTCTTTTCTGGTAAAAAGTTGTTATTTTGCTACTTTCATTTTTATAAACTGTTGCTGATATACTTCCCCAGGAAAGAGGCATCATTTTTGGGCTTGATCTTGAAACAAACTACCTGTCTCTCAGTTGGACCTTCTTATACCCACAAAAAGAAAAAATGATGGTCATGAAGCCTTCGCCACCACAGCAGACTGGTATTTTTGCCTCGGCCACAGGTGGCTGATCCTGCTGTGACCAAACTGGTTCCTCAAACCATTCTTCTTTTTCTTTGGATCCCTCTGCGGCTTTTGGGGTCCCCTCATTGAGCATGAGACGACCACTTTTTGTCATTGAAGGGAGACAGGACAGGGCATGTGCTCCTGCTTATACAGAATATAGTGCTCATACCTGGGGAAGCTGCTGCTGGCAATTCTACTTCTGTTTCATCAAAAATCCCTGTCAAAATGAAACGGAAAACCAAACATGTTTCTACTCCTGAACCAGTTTTTTTGGATACGAGTTAAATGTAGGGCTTCTCTCAGGACCTTATATAGACTCTTAACCCTTCTTATAAGGTGGTTTCAGGTAAAAGAAAAGGGATTGCTCTTTCACTGAGGAGGTTCAAGATTTTGAGTCTGTAGGGGATTGTGAAGGGACAGAAACAGTTTTTTTCTCTTAACGCTTTTGAATCAGATTCTCAGGAGAGTATGATCCTCTGTGAGGGATTCTTTTTCCAAGATTGTTTCCAGGATGAGCCAATGTTTTTAGTGGAGAACACTGAGGTTTCTCATTCCCTAAGAAAATAATATGATTAGTTACAACTGGTATTTCCTGAAACTTTACCTATTCCTCCAGTGCTATCAGCCTTGAAAGATGTTTGTTACAACAACCTGTGGGTTGCCTGAGATTCATCCTGCTGCCCCCTAAGAAAGCAGAAAGGTTGTGTGAAGTTCCTCAGTATTTTTTATGCAGCAATCCCAGCAGTAATAGCTTTAGTAAATCCAGCTGATGCTAAACGTTTTGTTAATTCCAGTCCTCTTGATAAAGATGGGAAGGCTTTTGATAAGCTTTGGGGGAAAGTATATGCTTTGGCAACTTTGATTTTTTTTTTTTATTTTAAACTGCCTAGCTCCATATGTTGAAGTTTGTCTTGAAAAATATGAGGAATGTCTTGGCTTCAGTTTCCTCTTGTGAGGAAAAATCTGCTTACATAATTGGGTTTCTTCTGTTTCTCAAGTCATTCACTGCTTGAAGCACATTACCTGCTGCCATTGGCATCGTTTTAAAGAGGTTTGCCTACCGAGTTGCAAAAACCTCCCGGAAGATGTCAAAAATGTAGTTGTGAATTCGTCCTTGAACAGGGATTTAGTTTTTGGACCCTCTGTTGTACAAGTTATAAAAAACTGTAATGTGAAAGGTAAGCTGTTTCTGGAAATCTCTCAGATTTTTCAGTCAACTTTCTCTCAGTTTTCCAAGGGATTTTCCAAGCCCTCATCCAGCTTTGATATATGTTTTATATATATATATATATATATATATATATGTATGAGTCTCAGCTGAATGTCAGTAAGCAGATATTTAAAAAAAAAACAGTGGCAGAGAGGTTGCAAAAAGAAAGCTGGAAACCTCAAAACAAAGGACAGTCAGATAAGTCAGAATGACTATACCAAGGGCCTTGGCCCCTTCTCCCACCATAGCACTCCCTTAATTCTTCCAGAAAGACTGAATCTCAATTTTTGCGTTTTATAACATATTGTTTAAGATAAATGGGTGCTGAAGTGGATCCATCTATCCTACATATGGCAATGAGAGGAACATCCTCCTTTCCAGGGCATGCCTCCTCACCTGCCAGACAAGACTCATTTATTTCCTCCCATTTTAAACCACATACTGTCTCTGGAGTATTAGAAGATGTTCCTGGGGAAAGGTTTTTTTTACTCAAGAATTTTCCTTGTGCCAAAGAAAGAACATTCCCATAGACCAGTTTTAGATCTTTCATTCCTTAAACAGTTTGTGATAATGCCCAAGTTCAAAATGTTATCACTGCACAACTTGTCACCCTTCCTCCTCATTTGAGTTTTAGCAATCTTAGATTTAAAAGAAGCATATTGTCAGATTCCTACTCATTCAGATCTTAGGCATTTCTTAAGGTTTGGTGTATTTTGTTCAGTTTTTTTGCTGTGTTGTCTTTTGATGATGATAAGTTTTTTTTACTTGACTTTTGATCTTGATGACATTGTCAGTTCTTTGCCTTACCCTTTGTGCTTTCCATTGCCCCAAGAGTATTCATAAAGTGCATAACTTCAGTAGAAGCTCATTGCAGGCTACAGAGTATCCACATTTTTTCTTATTTCAATGACTTAATTATCTTTATGGAGTCTTCAAAGTGTCAGGAATCTCTCCGTTTGATAAGAGATCTCCTTCACAGGCTGGTGTTCCAAGAGAACATTCAAAAGTCTTTTCTAAGTTTCTCACACAGGATTGTGTTTAAGAGGTGCCTACTAGACAACTCAATACGATGTGCTTGTCTTCCACAGGAAAAATAGATAAATATTAAATCTATTCCAGGGATTTTCCACTTAGACAGTAGCCTGAGCCCACGAGTACCTCTAGATTTTGGGTCTTAAGGTATCTACGATACTTATACCTCTTGCAAGACTCCACCTAAGAAAGATACCATGGTGTCTTTAATCTCTTTGGGGCCAGCCAGCATCAACATTCATTTGTCTTTTCAAACTCCAGTTCTGAAGTTTGGGGAAAAAAAAAAGAAAAGGAAAATCAGGTGGTGGAGACATCATATTTCAGATTCTCCAGATACTCCATTCTCCCATCCTGTCCCAAAGCAGTCAGTCACAACCCATGACACAGACATTCCTTGGGGAGCAGAATTAATGGAAATAAAAGTGCAGGGTCTTTGGGACATAAAAAGACAGATCAACACACATGAACATAGACGAGATGTTAGATCTTATAAAGGCTGTCAGCTCCTTGAATCATATGTGGTCCCAGGGCCTCTTCAAGACTTTACAGACAGTACCATGATGATGTGGTACACAACAAGCAGGGGAACCAGATCTTAACATCTATGCAGACTTGCCATTTAGCATGGGATGCAGTACAGTCTCACTCTATAGGCATCTAACATTCTGTCAGAGCAAAACTGTGTGTCAGACGAGCTGAGAAGGAGCTAGGCAGTCTCTCTCAAATGGAAGCTAAATCAGGGGTTTTCCACGAATTCATCCATATGTGAGGAGGACCTCAGGTAAACCTTTCTGCCTCAGTTCTAAGCAGCCAACTAGCAAAATTCTGTTCCAGTATACCATAAAAGAAGGCCTTTTCTTTTCCATTGACAGGGATGTTCCTGTATTTTTTTCTATCCTTTCCACTAATATGTAGGGTCTTCTGAAGATTTAGATGGAATTCCCAAAGGTAATTGTGCGGATTCCTTCTGGACTAAGCAACAGTGGTTATCCAGTCTCCTGGAATTGGTCAAAGGCAACTACCACAAGCTTTCTCACAGACTGGATTTACTCACACAATACAAGGGGTATTTACTATATCCTGACCTCAAACAACTGGAGCTGATTGCCTGGATAATAGGCTTTTAATACTTTTTAGACACCTGTTTTCTGAGGATGTGTAGTAAGTATTAATGGAGCCAAGAAAGCTTACTACTAGAAAGTCATATATTAGCAAATGGAAAAGGTCCTGTAGTTTGTTGGCAGCAAAATACCCAGCACATATTCAAGACAAGTGTTTCACTGATTTTGCAATATTTGTGTGAGTTACTATCCTATGGCCTGTCTTACCCCTCTTCAAGGTTAATCTCTCCACCATTTCAGCATGTCTGCCCATGGATCCCACCCTTTCAATGCACCCTCATGTCAAAATGTTTTTGAGAGGGAGTCTACATAAGAGGCCTCCCAGAAAACACGTGGTTCCTCCGTGGTATCTTTGTGTGTGTGTGTGTGTGTGTGTGTGTGTTTTAGAGAAGCTAACATTAGGTCCTTTTCAACTAGCTTATCTGGCTGACTTGAAAAATAGTTGTACTGATTGCTCTGACATCTGCAAGAAGAGTAGCTGATTTGCAAGCTCTTATGGTTGGTCATCCTTGTGTCATTTTCTACAGAGAGAGTTTCCTTGAAAATTAATCCTTTATGCCTAAAGTGGTATCAGAATTTACTTTAAGCCAGTCTATCCATCTCCCTGTTTTCTTTCCAGAACTCAAAAATGAGGGAGAGAGAGTACTTCATACCTCTGAGTGTCCACAAGACATCTCAGATACTGTGATGACAGAAAAAAAATCATAAATTCAGATCAGTTGCTTATCTCTTGTGAAGGTGAAAAGAGACACCTGTGTCAAAACAGGCCATTTCCAAATGGTTTTCTCAGGCTATTACCTTCTTTTTTTCCCCAAGATGTGATGTATCTTTATATTGTATTTAGAACTCAACTATCTTCCTTTTTTTGCATTAACAATGTTCATATGTCTGTTATGTACTTGGAGCTTTTCTCCCCGGGCCTCCGCTGAAAATGGACATGTATCCAGTCGGACTCTCCCGGTTAACAAATGTAAAATAAATAAAATAAATAAATAAATAAATTTTGTTCCCATCACAACAGAACTATTCCAGGCAGGGTCAAGGCTCACTCTGCCAGAGCCTTGGCTTCATCCGTGGCTTTTAGCATAGGGTTGAACTCTAGAAGTATTCCAGAAGCAGCAGTTTGGTCCTGTCCACATACATTTACAAAGCACTGTAAACTTTGATTCCTTTTCCAGGTCTGGGACTGGCCTAGGACTGTTCTGTATGGACTTATGGACCCTTCTCCTTCCACCTCTCAGCTATTTTAAACTATTGTAGACTACCCATATCATTACGGCTACTGTAGCAGTGATCAGTATTATGAACATAGCTTAGCTGTACAAGTAAACTTAAAAACAGAAGATGTTCAAATGATAATTGCTGCAGTAGTCATGCCCTGTCTCCATCCCCCTTGTTCTTGTGTCTTTTTGTATGCATGTGTGTGGACATGTATCTTCCTTTCCTTGCAATGTCTTCTCAGTTCTAAGCATCCCTATCTCATTTAGCATGAAAGCTATAAAGGGCTTGGCACCTAGGTCTGACTTTTAATCAGCTCAGCTCAAGTTGACTATGTGTTGTCAAGTTAACAGTGTGGCTGCATGGAAGGTGTCCTGAAGCTTTGGAAGCTGGCCAGTTTTATCCTATGGAGGATATAACCCATATAGCAAAGGCTACTTCAGCAGTGGTCATTCAAACATCTACTGTTATGGTAAGTTTATTTACCCAACTACACTTTTTCCTAAATATACTGTCTCCAATCTTATACCATAATGGAGAATTGAGAAGTTATTTCTGATCTCTCCAATTTAGTGCAGCTTCAAAGGCAGTATATTACAAGTTAGGAAGAGTGAAGTGCTGGGATCAGAATAGTGTTTCGTATGACACCATCAGCTGACTTCAGGTGGTATGCTGGGATGCTGTCCTCTGTATTCAAGCGTGGGATTCAGCATTGGTAAGACTAAGTGACCCAGTATGTTCTACTGCAGTGCAGTCACTTCAGTAAGTAGCAGCAGATGTATGGTGGATTTCTTGTAAAATGTATCTCTTGCTAGTGCGGTATATTATGATATTGTCATATAATATTGTAATGAAATAAGGTAATGTTTCAGTGCAGTGTGACTAAACCGCAACGTATGCAGCAGGTATGATACTAGACGGACAAGATTACAGTAGTTGAATTGTTTGCTGAACTACTGTTTTCTGCACTAGGATATTGTGTTGGTAACTCCTGGATGGCTCTACAGCTGTTATTCATTGGTGTAATTTTTGGGGCAGTGCCCATGGGTTACTCTTTGAAAGGACATTTGTTCAGTGTGATCAACTAGTTAATAAAATTCAATAAATAAATGTTAAAATATTTTCTACCAGCAATAAATTAAACAAGAAGTTAATAAGTACATAAATAAACATTTATGTTCATTGTAAAATAATACAGTGGCAGCTCGCAGCATTGTTAAGAAATGTTTTTGTTAACAGGAGTACCTTCTAAGGAAATATTGCTGTTTTATGTTGAGCTGGAATTGGAGGCAAATGAATTATGAGACAGGCTCGTTCAGTGAGGTGGATGTGAAAAGGAATAATCTAATGGCGAAATGATAAACACAACATTGGTAGTGAAAATGTCAGCGGTCTCAGTAATAGTCCTTTCTAGCTTTGCTTAGTGTAAGGGCATACCTCTCAACCTCTTAGTGCAAGAAAACTAGACAAAGGCAACAGTAATGGGGGGACAAAGGCTCCAAAACAGGAAAAGATTTTAAATATTGATCTTATAAACCCAGAGAGCTGCTGCTAACAGACTTTGTTGACATGCATTTTTCCTGAAGGAAATGAAGTCTGAAAGTTAAATGTCTGTCATTTAGTGACTTCAGTCGATCAAGGCTTAGACCTGTGATTGTCAGAAAACCACCGATTTTATGACAAACAGACCAACAATGAGGTAAAAATCTGGACAGTTGAGAAGTATGAGTAAGGTTATAAACCACCTAGGAATTGGAGAATCTAACCTTTATAGAAATCTGTCTTGGTATGATCCACATTTGGGGTCTTGAAATTGTTTGTGGAAGTCAGATGTTTTACTCAAATGATAAGGCACTGACTAGCAAATCTGGTTCGTTACAAAATGGACTGGAAGCACTACAATAACACATACCCTTCAAACTCTCAGCACAAGAATTCTGGACAAAGCCAAAAATCAAAAATAATGGGGAGGGGGACAAAGGCCCAAAATCTGAAACAGATTTGCAATATTGCTCTTTAGCAAGTTGTTTGAATAACAGGTTTGCATTAACTTGTTCTGAATGACATGAAGTCTGACTCCTGTCATTATTTAGTGACTTCAGCCCTCAAATGGTTGCACGAAAACAACGGATCGTATGAGGAACAGACCAAAAAACATGAGGCAAAAATCTGGACATTCTGCAAAGTTCTGGACAATTGAGAGATATGCAATAACAAGATTTTAAGAGAAGAAATGGATTCTAAACGTGTGACAGCCACGGTGGTTGATAAGAAAGATGTAGTCATGGTTGGAAGCAATGCAGTTAAAACAATTTTTGCAGTTTCGCTCCTTTTAACTTAATAATGACATAAAGAGAACCAGTCATTCTGTAATAAACTGTCAGTAATGGAATCTGCTACAATCAGAATTTCTGTCATAATGACTACATGCAAATCCTTGTTTGACACGCTTCGTTAGGAATGCATTTTTTAATCTAGATTTAGTAAACGACTACAGTCAACTACTTCCCAGTCAGAGAGCTTCAGATTATGCTTAAATTACTACAGAGACTGTGTAAAGCATCCTAAAAAAGTCTTAAATTGTTAAAAAGTAAAATAGTCACCTGTGGTTTTGTATTATATTAACATTCCCTGTTCGTTTTAATTATGTAATAACCAGGTAAGTCCACTAATGGTAAGTTCCTTTTTCAGGGTGATCCAGGATCGCTGTCTGGTTAAATGACTTGCTTAGCCAAGCAGAGAATGAGACAATCATGCTAATGGTAACACAATGGAGTTAACAGCTTTATAACCTTAACACTCAGCAGTAAAAATATCAGTCAATGCTGGTTTAATTTGACTTTACTGACTCCCACCAAAGTCAGAATGAAAATGCAGTTATGGATATAAACAGACTGACAGAGTAAAATAAAATTGCTGCATCACCAGTGCATTTTCAAAATAAAATCACTTTAAAAAAATGTTACTAGAATTGCATCAGGCACCAGTAAACCATATTTTTCATTTAATTATTTTTGACAATTTCTCCTTGAAAGATGTAGATCTGGCACAGAAGCCATCACCTTGTATGTAGCGCACCTGCAAGTGTAGCTGAAGAGATATGGGTTCCTTCCTACCTGACTCTGGTGACACCCCTATTAGGCCCAACACACCAAGGTGGCAAGAGTGACAGACTTTTTTTTCCTATGTGACACATCTAGTTTAAAAGGTAGTAGCACATCCACAAACAAATTATTTCAGCATTGCACCAGTTAGCAATAAGGCAAGGTGAGATATGCATGCAATGAAATCATACATTCACCCTCTTCCCCAGAACTCAACAGAAAAAAGGTCTTGACGTCCAAACATGCACAAAGAAGGCAATATAAATGAGCAGTAAAGCTTTATAATGCAGCAACACAAACATGGGAGAAAAATGCAATGTCATTTAGCAATAAAAGAGTTATAATACAGCAATACAGATATGAGAAAATGCAATGTCACTGAGCAGCAAAATTCTTGAAGGCAGCAGTACTAACACGAACAAAATGCAATGTCATTGAACAATGAAGATTTATAATGCAACAATACAAATTCGAGAAAATGCAATGTCATTGAACAATGAAGATTTATAATGCAACAATACAAATTCGAGAAAATGCAATGTCATTTAGCAGTACTAACACCCTCAACCCCCTTGATCAATTCTAAAATGACCAACTATGAAACACTCTATAACCTGTTCATTGGCCAGTGACTACTTACAGTCTTGCTGCCGGCATGATGGGGCCCAAGTTGTAGCTCACATGGATCCCAGTTATTTGAAATCCACAAAGCATTTGGGAGGGGAGATCCACAGTCTTATAAAAAATATAAAATGACGGCCAAAGCCACTCACCACTCCGTCCAGAATATCCTAGTGACCAGGCACCGTGGTTCCTCTGATGAGAAAAATAGAAAAATCACCTGCCAGAACTCTGGTAATCATCTATGGCTTCTCTGTACTAGGCCCAAAGGAACTCTTTTCTTGCTGAATCATATGCAGGCATGGAACTACTGGTTTCAGACTTCTCTCCCTATTCCACAAGATACCATCACCCATAATTTCACATACTCTTAACTAGGGGCTTTTCTCTCTTTTCTTCTTTCAAGTTTCATACAATTGTAACTCCTCTCATCACTAAGCCTTTATCTCTGCTGGTTTTATAGTAATCAGGCTCCTCTTGGTCTTGCTGTACCTCATAAGGGCTAGGTTCTTATTTGTGGGACAAAGTAACATTATAGTCCTTTGAGCCTATAATCTTAACCACACTGTTGGCAAATGTTTCTATACCAAGGTAACTTATAACAAAGTATAAGTGGGACAAAGTAACATCTTTGTCCTTTGAGCCTTTAATCTTAACCACACTGTTGGCAAATGTATATATACCACTGTAACTTATAAATCATGTTAATGTGAATTTATCTGTATGTAAATTTATGTGTTTTTCTTGTCTTTGTGGAGCTTTTCTCCCCGGGCCTCCGCTGAAAATGGACATGTATCCAGTCGGACTAACCGGGTCAACAAATGTAAAAATACATAAAATAAATAAATAATTTCAGCAAAAGATGGACACAATCTGCTACTTCACTCAGTCATGCTGCAAGGCCCGTTTTCCCTTCAGCTTCCTGTTTCAGTCTTCCCTCCTTCAGCTAGTGTTCCAGTCTCCTGTTTCACTTTAGAAATTGTCTTTTATATTCCTGAAAAGTGCTCCACCTTGTGGTGCAGTGAAAAATTACAGTCTATTACTTCTACAATGAAATACAGTGGGAGCTAAGTGGGAGCTACATGCATTTGAAATGTACAGGGAAAGCAAAGCCAAACAAAACAGTACTTTCTGTAGTCTATATATGCTATATAGTTTTTACTGAAGGTGTTATGTTTATCTGTTTCATAATCTCTGCTCGTTGTTATCCCTTCAGGGCAGGCTTAGTCATTCAGGGCACATGTAATGACTGCTCATTGTGTGCTTTTCTTTTCCATCGGTTATGCCTAAATTAAGAATAAAAATAGAAACTGCACACAACCTACAAAGCAGAAACTTTAATATGTAACAAAATAAAAATAGGGTAAGCGCTTTCACGACTCACAGGCCGCTTCATCAGACAATAATAAAGCTAAAACCATTTGTTTATATAGTGCTCTGCATATATCGTGTAGTACAATTAGGCATTTAACAAAATAAATACTCATCAAAAGCACCTGAGAATAAAACTTTTGTAAAACAATAAATACTGAAGTCCATGTATAATAGATTAAAAAGTAGATAAATATATATTTAAAAGTATCTAAAAACGTCAAAAATATTTTACAGAAAGTATATAATACATATTTAATGTTTGTGTTCAAGAGGTCATGCTTTTAAGAAAGGTTTCGGGGAGGACATATTATTTAAGCCAGGAGGTTTCTCTGCATTAAGCAGGAGAATCCATTTTTGTTCAGCAGCTTCTGTCCGATTTTCTAGATCGCCACCTCTAATAGTATTGTCAATAATTTGTAAAACTAAAAACTTAAAAACATGTGAAGAATCCATGTGCATGACATGAGTGGCTAGTGCATTAGTTACTTTCTTATTTCAAATGTCTCTGTTTTGATCTAAAATTCTATCTTTAAATAACCTGTTTGTTTTCACCACATAATATGCATGGCATATTTGACAGAAAGCAAAATAAATAATATTTTCAGTTTTACAGTCAGCATAGTGGTGTAAGGAAATTTTGAAATGACAAGTGGGATGTGTATAAAAAGCATGACTATAAATATACTTACAAGCAGAACAATTTCTACATGAAAAAGTACCTATCCTACTAGAAATTAGTCCTGTAAAGTGTGTAGATTTGTAACAAAGGTGCTGTTGAAGTGATTTATTATTTTTAAAAGAAAATGATGGAATATTGCCAAATATATTCATAGAATTAGGAATGCCATTTAAAATGTTCCAGTGTTTCTTAATAAGACTGCAGTAGCTATCAATATCACTAGAATATTGTAGAGTCACTCTAAATCTATCTGAGGAATGAGTTAAAGGTTTGGCTATTGTTTGTCTATCGCTGGCAGTATCAAAGAATGGTTTGCATCTAGTGGATCTATATGTCCACACTTCTTCAGTAATATTATTTATATAGCTTTCTGAATGTTCTCTCGCTCTAAATTCAGATTTAAGTTCTACAAGAGCTTTACTAGCATCTATGTCATTATTATGCAACTGTAACACTCTGAAAATATGCCCTTTAAGCATATTTTTAGAAGTATGTCTGGGATGCATACACTTTTTTATGGAGAAGGGAGTTCTTTTTTGTGGGCTTCTTGTAAATACTACTAGAAACACTGAGTTCTGATTTAGTAAGTAGCACATCAAGAAATTCAATCTGGCTATCAGAATGGTTACATGTAAATTTAAAAAATGTGTAGTATTGTGCATAAATGTAACAAATTGATCCAATTCTACTAAGTCTCCTTTCCATAGCAAAAAAGTCATCCAGAAAGTGCACATACCAAAGAATATGATCAAAGTATTGGTTAGTGGGTGTAAGAATATGTGTATGCCCCCATTGTGCTAAGACAAGGTTGGCGTACGTGTTGGCACAGGCTGTGCCCATCGCTACGCCAACTTTTTGGAAATATATATCATTTTCAAAAACCAAGATGGTGTTTTCAAGCACAATTTCTAGAAGTGTACATATTAACATCACTTTAGTATTTAAGAAACAGTTAACAGTTAAAAATTCTCTAACCATGTCAACACCCGTATCATTAGGAATACATGTAAAAAGTGACTCAACATCTAATGTAACAAAAAATGTAATCACTGTCAGTAGTTAGCAGGCGAGCATGAAGTCTCTCAAGAAATTACTTTGTCTTTCAAAACAGGGTGGCAGGTATCTAGAATAATATGTAAATTATTCTCTAAGAAGATGGATAAGGGCTCAGTACACCAGCCATGGTCTGCTACAATAGGTCTCATAGGTGGTGTACTGTAGTTCTTATGTATTTTAGGTAGCCCATATATTGATGGGATTAATGGATGGGCTATGTTAAAAAAAAGTGTAAACAAGTCTTCATCTATAAGCTCCGTCATTAAAAGATCAAATACTAAGAATGACACTTTTTCCATAATGCTGTTAGCAATAGGCTTCGAAATACATTGATAGGTATTGGTATCATTTAATAAGAACATCATTTGTTTAAAGTACAACTCTTTATCTAAGACTACAATGCCTCCACCTTTATCAGCTGGCTTGATAAAAATGGACTGCATATTCCTTAATTCATTCAAGGGTAAAATATCACTGTTAGTCATATTATAAAACTTGCACTTAGTTCCTTCATAAAAAAGCTGTCTAATATCTGTTTCACAGACAATAAATGATTGAACAACAGGATCAATAATCTGGCTGTATGTACTTGGTTTTTTGTAAAGACTTGTAGGATTACCATTACTGTTAGAGAAAATAGTTTTAAAAGTCTTAAGTCTTTAAGCATTTCAGCATGGTCTGCCTTCTTTGAGGAAATAAAGGATAAACCTTTGTTTAGTAATAAAGTTTGTTCATCGGTAAAATTAGTAGATGAAATGTTAAATATCAAACCTGTGGTTATTGGCATCTCCTTTTTATCATTGATTGATTTCTGTCCGTACTTGCAAGCCGCTGTAGACTCCCTTTCCTTGACCTGTTTCGCGAGCGATCTTTGATCAGTAGGGGGTCTTTTATTTGTAAAAAAAACTTCCGAACCATTAGTTTCTGTCATTGAAAATGCACTGTTCAAAGTAGTAGGTCCATTAAATCCAAAAAGATTATTTTCGGTGGAGCTACGTGTGTTACATTAGATGTTGAGTCACTTTTTACATGTATTCCTAATGATACAGGTATTGACATGGTTAGAGAATTTTTAATGGTTAATAACTGTTTCTTAAATGGACGGCCACAGTGGTGCAGCAGTTAGCGTTGCCACCTCACAGCAAGAGGGTCTTTGGTTCGATCCTCAGCTGGGGTGCCTTCTGTGTGGAGTCTGCATGTCCTCCCTGTGGTCGCGTGGGTTTCCTCTGGGTGCTCCGGTTTCCTCCCACATCCCAAAGATTGGACACACTAAATTGGCCCTACGTGTGAGTGCGTGCATGTGTGTGCCTTATGTGGAAGGTTGGGTGCCAGGCTGGCAACTCGACACCATAAAACTCCACTGCCAATCATGAGCAGACAGGTGATCTGCTGTGGCGACCCCTAACCGGGAAAAGCCGAAAGAAGAAGAACTTTTAAATACTAAAGTGGTGTTAATATGTGCACTTCTAGAAATTGTGCTTGAAATCAACATCTTTGTTTTTGAAAATGATATATATTTACAAAACTTTGGCGTAGCGATGGGCACAGCCTGTGCCAGTACGCCAACCTTGTCTTGGCACATTGGGAACATACATATATTCTTACACCCACTAACCAATACTTTGATCATATTCTTTGGTATGTGTGCTTTGTGGATGACATTTGTTTTGCTATGGAAAGGAGACTTAGTAGAATTGGATCATTTTGTTACATTTATGCACAATACTACACATTTTCTTAAATTTACATGTAACCATTCTGATAGCCAGATTGAATTTCTTGATGTGCTACTTACTAAATCAGAACTCAATGTTTCTAGTAGTATTTACAAGAAGCCCACAAAAAAGAACTCCCTTCTCCATAAAAAGAGTATGCATCCCAGACATATTTCTAAAAATATCCTTAAAGGGCAAATTTTCAGTGTGTTACGGTTGCATAATAATGACATAAATGCTAGTAAAGCTCTTGTAGAACTTAAATCTGAATTTATAGAGAGAGGACATTCAGAAAGCGATATCGATAATATTATTGAAGAAGTGTGGACATATAGATCTACTCGATGCAAACCTTTCTTTGATACTGCCAGCGATAGACAAACAATAGCCAAACCTTTAACTCATTCCTTAGATAGATTTAGAGTGACTTTACAATATTCTAGTGATATTGATAGTTACTGCAGTATTATTAAGAAACACTGGAATATTTTAAGTTGCATTCCTAATTCTATGAATATATTTGGCAATATTCCATCATTTTCTTTTAAGAATAACAAATCACTTAAACAGCACCTTTGTTACAAATCAACATACTTTACAGGACTAATTTCTAGTAGGATAGGTACTTTTTCATGTAGAAATTGTCCTGCTTGTAAGTATATTTATAGTCATGCTTTTTATACACATCCCACTTGTCATTTTAAAATTTCCTTACACCACTATGCTGACTGTAAAACTGAAAATGTTATTTATTTTGCTTTCTGTCAAATATGCCATGCATATTATGTGGGAAAAACCAACAGGTTGTTTAAAGATAGAATTTTAGATAATAACCGAGACATTAGAAATAAGAAAGCAACTAATGCACTGGCCACTCATGTCATGCACACGAATTCTTCATGTTTTTAAGTTTTTAGTTTTACAAATTATTGACAATACTATTAGAGGTGACTATCTATAAAATCGGACAGAAGCTGCTGAACAAAAATGGATTCTCCTGCTTAATGCAGAGAAACCTCTTGGCTTAAATAATATGTCCTCCCTGAAACCTTTCTTAAAAGCACGGCCTCTTAAACACAAACAAATATGTATTATATACTTTCTGTAAAATATTTTTGACATTTTTAGATACTTTTAAATATATATTTATCTACTTGTTAATCTATTATACATGGACTTCAGTATTTATTGTTTTACAAAAGTTTTATTCTCAGATGCTTATGATGAGTATTTATTTCTTTAAATGCCTAATTGTACCACAATATATATGCAGAGCACTATATAAACAAATGGTTTTAGCTTTATTATTGTCTGATGAAGCGGCCTATTAGTCGTGAAAGCACTAACCCTATTTTAATTTTGTTACATATTAAAGTTTCTGCTTTGTAGGTTGTGTGCAGTTTCTATTTGTAGTCTTACTTTATATTTTACTGCACCCAACTGCACTCTGCACTCGTATATTTTTTGCTCTTGTTATGCCTAAATCACATTCACTTTTCATGCTCTCTTTTTAATTAAAACACAATATTTCATATAACAAAAGAAAAGAGCATGCATCTTTGATGCAAGCAAAAAAGTAAAGATAAATAAGTGCATAAGAAATTGTGACACAAGAATATTTTATAACATTTGTTATACAAAATAAATCGCATTTGTCAGTTTTCCATTGTAGATAAGCATATTTGTAAATAAGCTTGCATATCTAGCTAAAATACAATATTTCTAATTCCTTAGTGCAGATACTGAATAACACAATTAAGCTTAACTATTTTGCAGAAGCGACCCAGCTTCATCTAGCCAGGGCAGCCATATATCCCCACTTGTTGTTTTGTTAGTCTGATTCTTTATTAAGAAAATTAATGATTCAGCAAAATGGACAGTATGCGCTCTCAACCTCTAACCATGGAAAATTATAGCAGTGCCCTTTAAAAATCAGAGCCCAGAGTCAGAAAGAGAAGCATTTTTTTTTTTATTTTTCAGAATAATTTTCAGAATAGAACATTTTGTGGTAGATACCATATGGTGAGTTGAAAAGAGTTTTTTTAGAGATTTGTATCACTTAATTAGCGGTACATCTACCTTATCTTTGCGAAGTTATTCAGTGAATCCTGGAGAAGCAAGGCAACATTTTAGGATAAAAATCACAGTACTATGCATAAATCATAGCAGCTGAGATGTACGAGTGCATTATAAGGAACCATTTCAAGGAAGAGGCTAGAAGTCATAGTGCACCTACATTACACCCCCCCAAAAAAAATGTTTCAGTTGGAGCTAATGCATATTCTGGCCATAGCTAATGACATATATATTAGTTCCAGATCAAAATAATGAATGCTTTTTGCAGGTGTAAATAATAGCAAACCCTCAAATGATTGAGAGTTCTTTTCAGTGGAAGTCTAGCAGGCAGCGTTTTGTATGATGAGTTTGCAGTGCAGCAAAGTAGAGGAATTTGCCTTTACCCCACTGTTGTTTGATCTCGGAATATGTATATCTAATTAGCAGGGAGTGTAGGGGTGCCCCCTGCAAAACATATTAATATTTTCAATCATTTCAGTTCGTCTAAAATGCTAATTTTTTTTGTGCTTCACTCCTATAAGTATTCAGTGTTTGATGAGACAATATATATGTGTGTGTATGTGTATAATATATATATATGTGTGTGTGTGTGTGTGTGTGTGTGTATGTGTATAATATATATATATATATATATATGTATATGTATATATATGTATATATATATATATATATATATATATATATATATATATATATGTGTGTGTGTGTGTGAATCTCCGCACAAATCAAAGCAATTGCCAATGAAATACGTATGCTACATTTTACCTTGTATTCTTAAATATTTGTGTATTTTAGCATTTGCTTGCACTTTCCCCACTTATTTTCTTGTTCTCTGATGCCATAATGCAAATGCATATTAGCAAAGCTGTAGCTAGCTATTCCAGTGTTTTGTGCTGTTCCTAGAACTAAAATTGAAAAATTCCTCTCATACTTCAGGTCCAAAGGGAAAAAGGTCATCTTGTACTTGAGGTCTGTTTTGTTTCCATTATTTAACCCATGTACCCAGTGGGGAAAAGTTACCTGTCGGAACCATAGAATGTACCTGGACAAAACAAAAACAAGCATCTTATTTGAATTATTCGATTACCTGTAGAGCAGCTTACATTATATCCGGCGCTAACTAAATGAAAGTTCTGTAATTTAGAGATAAACAACATGTTTTCTATTACCATTAAATAAGCAACAGCAATCAGAAACTGAAGACTTACCAGTTTTATAACAGTTTCATATATAAATGAACCACAGCTGTTATTTATTGTGTGTACTAGGTTTGTTGTAGAGGTCTAGTTGAACATGTTTATAACAAAAAGCTTACCAAAAAAGTTTCTAACTTTGAGATAGAAGAGCCTGACTGACATGAGAAAACTGAAAGACATTTGTTCTACCAGCAGGAAGAGATTATATCATGTAATTCAATATATGATGTTCTGAATAAACAGGCTTTAGACTAATTTATTTAAAACCGTGCACTGATTTGTTATTCATAGCAAACAGCAATTGATATGTTTGTAATATATTACAAGATGTTCAGAGATATTGTGAAATACAGATATACATATATGTACAGAAATAATAAGGTCATAATCATTACAATCAAAAGTAATTTCAGCTGACAGTACTTTATTTTTTTTTTGTTACGGATAATACTGTGTGCGTATGTTATGGGACAAACGGGACAGGCACTTGGGTTAATGTCAGCCTGCTGCAATAAAAGTGGAAGGAGCCAGTGTATTCTGGCAGTTAGATGATCAAGGCTTAGACCTGTTAACAGGCTGCTTCCTATGGTTCATGATTTGACCCCCCCCCCCCAGATTTTTGTTTGCCAGCCGTGTAACCTTGAGCAAGTCATTTAACCAGACAGTAAACTGGGGACAGTTAGAAAATTGGGCTAGACTCCTCAGTTGTTTATGCCTAGTAACTACATATAAACCTATGAAGAGCTGCGTGTTCAGCATTCTAGGAAAACAGTGCCTAGTCAATAATAAACTGATATGTAGGGATGTGATTACCTTAAACCATGCAGAAGCTTTCTTAATCTTATCAGTGAAAAGGGAAGGTAGGATGTAAAGGACACTGATCAGTGTAGATTATAGCAATCAAAAAAATTAAAGTAGCAGTTTTTTTTTTTTTTCTATCTGTGTGCTGGCTTTAATTGTCTTACTCTGTTATTAGCAAGTTATCTGTGTGTGTGTGTACCTATGTTGTTTTGTGAGCTGCTGTGACTGGGATATTGTGATGCAAAATGCCATGAAGAAACATGAAGTGGATCCATGTGTTAGACTGTGGACGTGATGTTATCTACCACATAGTGTGACAGTGCACAGTCTGTGCGAGAGGGTGGATATGATGTTATTTAACACACAAGGTGGCAGTGCACAGTCTGTGCGAGAGGGTGGATATGATGTTATTTAACTTGTAGTGTGGCAGTGTACAGTCTGTGCAAGAGGGTTGATATGATCTGATTTTGTCAGTTTGCATTTTATCCTTGACATATGGGGTCAGGTCCAATATCGGAACCGACTCTGCCATTACTACAACTTGTGCAGGCCAGAAACCTTCAAGCTTCACCTCTACCCACAATCACTACTCTCCCAGTTACCTCAGATCTCGTTTGCTGCTTTTCTAGACAGAAGCCTTCGCCATAGCTCTCGAGCCAAGTAAATTTTTCTAGTATTTTCTCTTCAGATTTTTCTCTCTTTCTGTTAATATTGCCTTGTAATTCCTGTTTTTTTGTTCTAAATACTCTTTGATCACTATCTTACTATATCATACCCTTGTTGTTTTTTTATCTTTCCCTTTCTGTACACTTCAGTGTACCTTGTACTGTCATTGTTGATAGTCCTTTTCTTTCTTATTCTTACTGTTCTTTCCTTCGCAAAAATATTTACTATTTAGTATCCTTTGAGTGTGCGTTCTGACCTCTCCTTTTGGTGTAAGTGTGGTGTGTGCTTCTTACCAGCCTTTTTTGTTGTGGCTGAAAACCCCAAAGGTCCCACTTGCTTCAAGTAATGCCAGAAGTGTGGCCATAAGATTCCACTCTTGGATTAACACCTTTTGATGAATTTATCATTTGTGCCTAGTTCATCTACAAGAAGATTGCAGCATTTGCCATGATTTTATTCATAGGGCCCATGTTGAAAGGAAAAATAAGTTAATCCTAAAAGGTTTCATTCTTTCTGCCTTTGGAGAGGCCACGACAAAAGTAAAACTGATGTTTCTTCATCTTCCTCCTCCTCTTCCTTGGAAAGGGCTAAAAAGAGAGGTCTGTCGGTACCATCATCTACTTCTGCACCAACAAGTAAAAAAAACCTAGATCCTCAGTTCCTAAAAGCCCTTTGGATCTGTTGGTTACCAGGTCTAAGGCTTTGGTTCCAGAAAAATCATCGGCACCGATTCTAAGATTTTGACACAGAAGTCTTCGGTATGCCAGCAACTTCAGTCTTTGAAGAATTATTGCTTGCTGGTTCTTCCTCAACACTGGATACATCGTCACAGAATAGAATATTAATACAGTTGAGCAAGAAATTCTGCCTAGGGCAATTTACTCCCTTTCAGTCAATCCTTTTGTGGGTGAATTACCTGAAGTTTTTCTGCAAAGGCCTAAATCACCCTCTCTGTCCATCTGTTCCACCAAAAGTCATACAGAAGTCAACGTGGAGAGACTGGTGAATAAAATTCTGTGGGCGAGAGAATATGCAGGTCTCCCTTCAGCTGTGACCTGTAAGGGTTCAGGAGCCAAACCTTCCTTCGCCCCTTTAACTACTCTTCTTCTGATCTCCTCCAAGGTATTAGTTTCCAGCTCTGTCATCTGGCGCTGACTGTATTGGTTACGGAGATTTCTCTTCGCTTGGAACCTGTTATTGCTATGAGTTCTTTGGTTCTTTCAGATCCAGAGACTTCTCAGAGCCTTATCTGCCCTGTCTGCTCTGAGGACCCTGGGTCAACTCCAATTTTTTCGGAGCCATCTTTCCCTTCCATCTTTGGAGGCCAGCCTTTGAGACAATGGAGAGAGCCTTGTCTACTGCAGTCACTCAGTCGGCCCCTTCCACCTTGGAGCAAATATCTTCCTCACACTCAGTTATTCGACCTGTGTCTCGACTAGGGCAGCGAGTGCCAAATCTTCAGGAAACCGAGATACAGATTCTTTTGTCTTTTGATACCTCACCAGTCTATCCCCCTGAGGAGGTTCTTCAGAAGAAGTGTAAGAGTAAACACTTAGAATCCCCACTGGAATTGATCATGGAAGACAGTAATTTTCATATTTTCATAGATATTCCTAGATAAGTACTAAGCTAACTGCCCTGAAGGGCCATTTTAAACCTAGCTAATAACTAGAGGTCAGACTCAAACCTTATACCTTGTGTCTATGAGGTAAAGACTTTAACCATTATGGCAAACCTGCTCTTTCCTTCCATTGATGAAGGGAGAAGGGTCCCCAGGGTCAGCCCCTAGTGGTCTCCTTTGGAGACATCCTAGAAATATTGAAATAGAGGGGTGATTTGAAGTCTGAGAATCCTTCCTCAGAGGAATCGGATTACCTGCAGGTTTTTAGTACTCATCCGTCTACCTCTTGGGTGATTCTGCCTGCTAATGAGCTATTCAGTTGATCTCTCAGCAGGCGTGAAAGGTTTATACTTTGACCTTCGCCTTAAGATCTTTGAATTTCTTGACACATTTTATCAGACTTTAAAGGGATCTGATCAAGGAGCTATCAGAAACCCTGGCAGGAGCTGCTACTGAGGGAGTCCAAGATAAAGTTGGCTTCCCAGTTGTCTATCCTGGAGTCTGTTAAACTCATCCGTGACATCCATTGGGCATGCAGCTGAAGAGACCACCAGAGTGGCATGTTCAGGTATAGCCATAAGGAGACATGCCTGTTGCATCTATATGACTTTGTAGAGCCAGTTAAGTCTTCATTAGTCATTTCACCCTTTGACAGATCGTCTCTGTTTGACCCAAAAGTTAGAGAGACATTATCCAGGTGTAAGAAGGATGGTAAGACCTTTTCTGTTTTGAGTGTACGTTTTTCCATTCCCCAAAGATCCCTTTCCAGGAATCTGAGGAGCAGTGGAGAGACATTGTTCAAAAAGTTCCAAGGGCCTTTCCAGAACACATGTAGAGCCAGTTCTCCCAGGGGCGGGGGGACTATAATGGAAGAAGCTATCCATATGGCAGAGGTGATCCAAAGAACCAGGCTTCAGGGATTCCATCCCAGGTAAGGCCTTTCAGCATTCCTGATAGGAGGCCTGATTGTCTTCCTCTGGAGGCAGTTGAGGAACACTTATCCCTGCACCAAAATGCCTGGCTAAATATAACTACAGATTCTTGGGTGTAGAGCATTATTTCCAAAGGTTATACCATACCCTTTTCTTTATATCCCCTCTCTTATGCAAAAAAAAGTTTCACCCAGTCAGAGGGAACCATCACTTCTAGAAATTTAATAACTGCTAGAGAAAAGTCATCCAAGAAGTTCCACCAGACCAGAAAAAATCCAGAATTTACTCAAGATTCTTTTTAGTGCCAAAAAAGGCAGGGGACTGGAGACCAATTTTGGATCTCAGTATGTTGAACAAATCATTTCAGATAAAATTCTGCATGGTCACAGTACAGTCCATTCTTCCATTTTTGGAAAAGGTTGACTGAATGTGCTCAATTGATGTACAGCATGTGCTTCTGGCTGGGAGCCCGTCGTTACCAATTCAGAGCGCTGCCCTTTGGTCTCACCACAGCCCCAGGGTTTTCACCATATGTATGGCAGTAGTAGCAACAGCTCACTTGACACTGCAAGGATACCTGGTGTTTTCATACTTGGATGACTAGCTTATTACCACTCTGACCAGGCATCGATTGATAAAAGCAAGGTATTATGTTCTCCAGACCTGTGCATATTTAGGAATAACTATAAATTACGAAAAATCTCAACAGACTCTTAACTGAGTCTAGACTTTATAGGGGCAGTACTAAATAAAACAACATCTGTAGCATACTATCCTCCCATGAGATTTTAGAAAAGCAAAATACAGGCTCAAAAAATAATCCACAGCAAGAAAGTACCCACTCATCTAATTTTAGAGGCTCTAGGTTGTGTGGCAGCAGCAATAACTGTAGATCCCCTAGCAAGATATCACATGGGAATTCTACAGTGGCTGCTTGCATCTCAATGGTCAGTGCTGTACCAGACCAGATTTTGATCACCAATCATTGTAGAAATTATCTAGCTTTGTGGATACATTCTAGAGCAATCCTCCTGAGCCACCCCTTTGTCCTTCCAGAACCTAAGGTCTTAGTGGCCACAGGCACCTCCTAGATAGGGTAGGGGAGGCATTTTCTGGGCAAAACTGTCCGTGACAGTTGATCCCCCTTAGAAGCCAACAGTGCATATCAATGTTAGCATTGCAAGCCTTTCAAACCGATCTTCCTGTGGGAACAACTGCTGTTCAGACAGACAATATGTCAGTAGTTTGGTACATCAACAAACAGGGAGGAACCAAATCTTACCCCCCTTTGTCGAGAAGCACTCAGTGTGTGGCAGTGGGTGATCTCTTCCAACTGCTTTCTGATAGCAGTGCATATTTTGGGGAGTTACAGTGTGATAACAAACAAACTGAGCAGATGTATTCTCCTGCCTCACGACTGGTCTCTCAATCCAAAAGTAACGGAAATGATTTTCCATCAGTAGGGCCAGCCTTTCTGTAACTTTTTTGCCTTGCCTCTGAACAACAAGTGCAGCAACTACTTTGCCATGATTCCCCCTCCATGGAAGTCACCAAGAGATGCTGTTCTCTACACTTGGCCCTCTGGACTTCTATACCTTTCCCCGATGCAACTAATCCCAAAATTCTTACAGAAAGCACTCAGGCTGAAGAGCAAAAAAGTAATCCTTATTGCACTTTATTGCCCTTGACAGATGCAGTTCCCCTTTCTTTGGCCTTATCTGATTCAAAGACCTTGGACATGGGACCCGGCTCCAGACCTTCTGTCCCATCCAGAGGGATTAGTTCATCCAAACATTCTGAACCTCAGGCTGACAGTGTGGTTTCTCCAGTTCCATTGATTGCCAGGTGAGCTAACCTTTTTTCCCTGGTATGTCATTCTCCTAACTTATCATAAGCCTTCTACCTGTAAACTCTGTACTAGTAAATGGAACAGATTTACCTTTTGGGCTCTTGAAAGGGGTATTGGCCCCTTTTCTACATCTATTGATAACATTTTAGATTTCCTAGCTTCTCTTTGCAATGCAGGAGCTTCCCCATCCACCAATAAAATTCAACTATCTGCAATTTCAAATTTCCATAATGACTTGGAAGAACATTCCTTGGCTTCTCATAAACTTTGTAAACCTTTTTGAAAAGGGACACTATTGTTGAAACTTCCTTTTAAGGCTCCTACTCCACCTTGGGATCTAAGTCTGGCGTTGCAAGCCATTGTACATTCCCTATTCGAACCATCTGCAGACTGATCTAAAGTATTTATCATGGAAAACTTTATTTTTGGTGGCAATAGCCTCTGCCAGAAGGATTTCAGAAATACAAGGCTTATCATGTGGACCACCTTATCTGATTTTTCACAAAGAAGTTTCCGTAAGGACAAATCCCACTTTTCTACCTAAGGTAGTATCAGAAATATTAATATCAATCATACTATTAATTTACCAGTATTCTTTCCCAATTTTACAAAGAAATGTGAATACTGTTTGCATTTGTTAGATGTTCACAGACAATTACATTTTTATCTACACAGAGCAAAAGACATAAAATCTGATCAACCATAGAGTCCTTTTCAAGTGCAAGATCTGGTAAATCAATAAGCAAGGTGACCTTAGACAGATGGTTCAAGGATTGCATATCCTTCATCTATAACAAGAAGAAAATTGATTTGCCTATGCCTGTTAAGGTACATTCTACAAGATCTCTAGCCACTTCAGCAGATTTCCAATCCAGAGCTTTAATGGATGATGTCCGTGCAGCAGCAACATGGGCTTCTCTCCATACCTTTATTACTGACTCCAAGGAAAGAACATCCTTTGGTTCAGTGGTGCTCAGGAATGTCCTTCCATAAGTCCTCCCTAGGTCTAAGGTAGCTGGAGAGACTGCCCCATATGTCGAGGATAAAATGAAAAAAAGACATCATCAGATAAAGAAGTTATGTACTTACCATAACATTCCATCTGTGTTGTCCATTTTCATTTATCCTTGACCCCCCCCCCATCCCCCAGCCTTTGAAGACCCTTTGTGGAATGGATAATGGACATATAACTTTATTGTAATCATTAAGGCATAGCAAATATGGTTTCTGTAAAGGCTTTATTATCAATGACTTTATCTTTAATCTGTAGACTCGATCTGAGGTAACTGGGAGAGTAAACCTATAGTGTGGCAATGTACAGTTCGTGCGAGAGAGTGGATATGATATTATCTAACGCATAGTGTGATGAAGTGATTACAGCAGCTGCAGTAAATGTTTGGGCAATATCATATTTTTTATTACAAGGGACCAAGGTTGTATATACCAAGAAACCCTAATTTTGAGCATGACACTGAATTTTGAAATGCACACAGAACTATTTATTTATATGTGTGTGTTTATATGAAATAGTTTATGGCCATGTTATTTATACTTGCATAATGACATGATTACTTTTTCTGACCATTCTTTATTCTTTTTCAGATTTTTGCTTTCTTCACAACAGCGTGCTATGGCTGCAGTACATTCCTCGGTTTACGGCGATGGAAAATGTGATAAAAAAATTTAATTAAAAAAAATCACAATTTATTTTGTCAACAAAGTTTATCTTCCAGTTCACATAGGCTGTCATTACTTCATGTTTTGTTTTTAACGTGGCAGATGTTGTAGGCCACAAAAGAGAGGGTACACCTAGATTGATTGCAATACTCAAGTTTAATGATTTTGCCTTAAAATATCCCTCATAAAGGTGTGTAGGGTGGGGGTTGGCTAAACAAAGAGTTTTAACTCATTCAACAGAACTTGTAATCACATTTATCAACATTTTACTTTTTATAAAATGAATAACCATGCAAATTATTTTACTGCAGAGTGAATGATGTTAAAATATAAACTACATCTCTGAGCGGGACATCTTTGCCTTCATTATATTTGGGCTTTTAATAGAAGAATTGAGAGCTGTGGACCTGTTAAATCGTGTGTGTGTGTGTGTGTGTGTGTGTGTGTGTGTGTGTGTGTGTGTGTGTGTGTGCGCTCGTGTATTGATGAAAACCACAGTATGGCAGACAACAGGCTTTTGTCATTTGTACAAAGGAGGCAAAAGCCCCTGCAGTGTTCCCCTGGATATACATCTGATGAAGATTGCATTTGTTGAAAGCACAGGCCAAAACTTCAGTAAGAGGCATTGCTCCCTAGAGAGAGAAGTGCTTCTTTATTACAAACATGCCCTTGCTGCCATTCACTGGTCCTGTTGCTTGACCAGAGAGATTTGGCTAGCACTGTGACAGTACCAGTGCCAAAATATTCATGTCACTTAAATGACTGCTTCCTTGCTGGTTGCAAATTTTGTTGACTATCTCTGAATATATTTTAAAAAGTATAATCTTAATAAACAGTAGTATTTACATTGCTTAGGTGATTGGGACAGTTCTAACAGGAAGAGAGCCAACAGGTTTGTAAAGGCTTTCCTAGGTTACAAAGGTAAAGCTTTAGTTGTACAGTTTTATGCAAATGTGATTATGCTGTATATAGTATGTATTTGTTTCTTGAAAATTAGTTATGAATGTACCTGTTCTATTAGCATATAATAGCATTCAGCCTGATTAAAAATTTTTTAGATGTTTTACTTTAAGAAACTCTGTATTTTTAAGTAAAACTTGTTGCAGTTTTAAATACAGAAATTCACAAGGTGGCTGTGGTCACGTCGTAAAATATAGGGAAAAATGACATATAGTTTTATAGTGTGTCCTACCTCAGTACTTCTGTCCTGATGAATGAATCTCTGTTAGCTGAAATAAGTAGGTCATCATTTGGTGTAGAGTGCCTATCAGCTATGTAACAGAATAGATCATTGCACACGTGCATTCAAACTGACTTAAATGGAAATTGTATGAAGCTGCAGATTTTAAACTGTATGTGCATCATCATTCATGTATTTTTTCAGTTTAGATTTTGTGATAAATTATTTCTACAGTATTTGTGCATACACAAGTATTCATGATTATCAGACTGTAACTGATAATGATCGTTTTACATCGTACTAGTGTCTACACTATTGAGAACTGTATGTAACACTAAGAAAAATGTTTATTGTTACTGTTGCCAAAATGTTTAAGTAAATTTTTTTTTTATCAAAATTTTTCTTGAATTCTGTGATTTTTTTTGGGAAATTAAATATTCAATGAGTTGGAATGAAGTGATAGCCGAGTAAATTGCATTTTGTAACCAATACATTTCTGGGGTGAATGATTGCAAAAATACAGTAATCTGTCATCAAGAAGATAAAAGTTGTTATAGTCTTAGAAATTCAGTGTGATTTTAATATCTGCATCAGTTACATAGCAATTAATATTCTATAAGAAATTAGGAAAGGCTGATTCTGTTCTGCATCAAAATGAAATAAGCATATTCACAGTTGTACTGTCACTCTCTGTTGAACCATGTCTTGTATTTTACTGCATAACTGCCCTGGAAATTATTTTTAGTTGGAGAATGAGCCAGAGCAGATGACGTACACGTTCTGGTAAACACCCCTATCATAAGAAACAGTTAAGAAATACAAATGGATGGTTAAAGTGTTTTAAATAAACTAAACTCATTATTGGCCAGTTCAGACAATACTTATGTCAGAGAAGTGCTGTAGAAGTGCAAGAAAACCAGAAAAACCCAAATGAAAAAGGGAAATGGTTTGTGGGATATCAAAGAATGAAGAGATTGACACAGAGCAGCAGAGACACTAATGTATCAGAAGTAGCCTGTTTAGTGGAGGACCTGGATGGCAAAATGCACTTGAGGGGCTTAGGAGATGGGAAAGTGTCAAAGAAAAGTGAAGATTGTTTTTCAAAATGTACAGCTGCTGAAATGTGTTTGCCTAGGGGTTAGCTGTGTTTTACAGGATATCTAAAAGGTGAAATGTTGAATCGGGATGGTTCCTTGGATTTCTCTTAAAGAAAAGGAACTACATAATGGAGCTAGCACCCCTCATTAAGTCATGCATTCGGGCTGAAGGCAGAGGGCAAAATATCTTTTAGCCTAGATTATGGGCCTTCCAAGCTGCAGGTGTAAGGACTTAAGTTTGAGAAAACAGAGTTATGTAAGCATTGTTATGGGAAAACAGTCATGTACACACAGTTGTGTAAAAACCAAGTAATGTAAGCACAGTTATGGGAAAACAGAATCATGTAAGCACATTTATGGGAAAACAGTAATGTAAGCATTGTTATGGGAAAACAGCAATGTACGCACAGTTATGGGAAAACAGTAATGTAAGCACAGTTATGGGAAAACAGAGTCATGTAAGCACGGTTGTGGGAAAACAGAGTAATGTAAGCACAGTTATGGGAAAACAGAGTAATGTAAGCACAGTTATGGGAAAACAGAATAATGTAAGCACGGTTATGGGAAAACAGAATCATGTAAGCACAGTTATGGGAAAACAGAGTAATGTAAGCACAGTTATGGGAAAACAGAGTAATGTAAGCACAGTTATGGGAAAACAGAGTAATGTAAGCACAGTTATGGGAAAACAGAATCATGTAAGCACAGTTATGGGAAAACAGAATCATGTAAGCACAGTTATGGGAAAACAGAATCATGTACACACAGTTATGGAAGAATAGTTGGCTTTCAGTGTTCAGTGACACATACAGACTTGACAAATGGTAATATTTACACTGGTTAGGTGACTGGAGCAGTTCTAATAGTAAAGAGCCAAATATAGGCTCGTAGATGGCTACTGGGCTGTTGACCCAAAGGTCTTTATAAACCTAGTTGTGTGTATCCAATGTAATACTAGAAAAAACAACTTAGAACCAAGTCAAACAAATCCACAAAAAAAGCACCTGGAGAACAGCAAACCAGTCCCACACTGTGTTGTAAAAGTAGAATGTCCACAGAAATGTATTTGAACAGCAAACCAGTCCACACTTTATTGTAAAAGTAGAATGTCCACAAAATTGTTAATCTAGGTTTCGTCCACACATCAGGACTTCATCAGAACAATAAAAACTTACAAAAATTCCTTTTTATATGTATCCACCCAGTTCCACAATTAATTTCCCGCCAAATTATTTAAAGCAACATCACCATATTCCATTCTAACCAGTTAAAATACATTCAGCATATTGTTTGTTTAAAAATTATTGATGAAATATATGTTGAAATATGTTATATTATCTTTGTATGTATTTGAAGTTCATAATACTGTTAATGTTTCATCTGCCACATACATATAAAAATCATAAATTAAAAAATAAAAAATATGAATGAAACAAACCAAATGAACATACTAATCTACGCTATACAGTGCTAGCTTAACCACCTATCTACCCAATATATATTTTTAACTTCAATATAGGGGCGATGCTAACACAATCATTAATTCCAGGATAGTTTGGGCATCCAACTTAAGTTGCCATTTAAGTTCACATATATCTAAATGGACATCTAAAACCTTGCCCTAAATGTCATTTTTAATTTGTTGAATTAGACAAAATTTTAAATGATGCTCTGGATATTCAGCAATATGCCTAGCAAGGGCATTGGTAGTTTTAAGATGCCCGATGTCCAAAACATGTTCATTGACTCTTTCCCTAAAGTGTCTAGAAGCTTTTCCCACATAAAACGCTGGACATGCCTCACATTGTGCTAAATTCACCACTTTTTGGGTATAACAATCATAATGCCCCATTAAAGGGATACAATAATTGTTCACTTTAATGTTTTTACCCATCTCCATAGTGTGTTTGCATCTGCTGGATTTCCCACACTTAAAATTACCCACCATTCTCCCACCATTAAATGGCTGCTGATGGGACCCATTTTCCAAGAACTCTTTAAAGGATTTATCCTTCCGAAACACAAACCTGAGAGCACCACCCCATCTAACTTTCAACATTCTTATCTAACTTTAAGATGCCCCAGTTTTTCTTTACCATCCACTAGAGCCAATCTGAATCCTGATTGTAAATAGTGATGAATAATAAACCTTCACCTTTATTTATCAATTCCACTTTATCAATATTAACTGCCAACTGATACAGGCCATTATTCCTTTTGCAAATGATTTCTTCTCTCACATCCATGCATAGGGTCTCTGGATACCCCCTTCTTTTAAACATCATAATCATATATTCCAATTGTATAAGAAACTCTTGGTCATTACTAACCATCCTGGCCGCCCTCACCATCTCGCCTTTAACAATGGACCTTTTCTGATGGTGAGGGTGCCAGCTCTTGTAATCCAGATATGAATTGGAAAAAGTGATTTACCTGTAGATGCTAGATTTCAAACATTTCAACTCCCTATCTGTTGTCAGTTTAATATCTAAATATGTTATTGTTTCTGCGCTGTATGGATATGTGAATTTTAAGAAATCCACTGTATTAGTGTAATTCAAAAATGCCTTCAAGAGTTAAGGAATTTTTGTAAGTTTTTATTATTCTGATGAAGTCCTGATGTGTGGACGAAACCTAGGTTAGCAATTCTGTGGACATTCTACTTTTACAATAAAGTAGGGACTGGTTTGCTGTTCAAATACATTTCTGTGGACATTCTACTTTTACAACACAGTGTGGACTGATTTGCTGTTCTCCAATTGCTTTTTTTTAATACTAGAAAAACCCAATATAAAGGATTTTGCCTAAACTCAAGATCTTCATTATTAATGACTGCCCATATCTAGGAGAGTCATAGGTGAAATCCCCACCAGGAATTTATGGTTTCCCAACCAGTCAGTCAGGCTATGCTTAAACAAGGTCATAGAGGGGATTTGATGTAAACTGGTAGCCTATTCCAGAGGAGGGCAAATCTGTCTCTCCAGCAGGTCCTATTTCTGTTGCAGGCCAGGTTAAGATGTCCTGTTTGCCTTGCGGATGTGCAGCATTTCCATTAGGTTTGGATCTGAGATTGCTCTGTAGGCCAGGCATGTCTCCTCTAAGTAGTCTGTATGCTACTGAGTACAGTGACAGTGATGTCATGTGTGTTGATGTATGACAGGTGCTGGAGACCCTGAATTTTCTTGGTTACAAATCTCTGAGGTCTCTCAAGTTGCTGTAGGTGCCTAATAATGTACATACCAAAGGGAGCATTATACTCCGTTATTGACTTGATGAGGGTCTAGTACAGGGGTGTTATGACCTCTTTTGCTCTTGAGACAATACCTTTGCCAATGAGGTGTGTGACTCAGAATGCCTTCCTTACCACAGTAGACACATGATGTTCAAAGTTTCGGCTACAGTCAACGTATCCCTCACTACTGAGTTGTTACTTAGGGTCCTGTTATTTATACGATAGTCTGCAGGGATATCGTTTCTACCAAAGGGGGGATGGTAATGCATTTGTTTTACATTGAGTTTGAGTCCATGGCTTTGGCACCAGTCATTAGTTTGTGTAAGTCCCTCTTGAAGTATATTAACATCATTTGGGGATTCAATGAGTCCACTTAATTTGCAGTCATCAGCAAACTGTCAGCCACATCCCCTCTGTTTTGGCCTGAACTTCTGAAAAGTATATTCCAAACAGGGGACTCGACTGACAACCGTGGAACCCCACTGATGACAGGTCTGCTGATTTGAGATAAAGTCCCCAACATTGACTGTGATCTATTAGTGAGCCAGTTAGCAATCCACCTGACAGTATAAGCAGAGCTTATCAATGATGCCCGAATGTGTGTTTGTGTCGAAAGCCTTGGCTAAGTCAAGGTAGGCTGTATGCAAACGTTTGCCTTCATCTATGGCTCTGGTGACGTTTTTGAAGAAGTCCACCAGGTATAACAGGTATGACCTGCCATCAACAAAACCAAACTGTGTCAGATCAAGGGTTTGGAGATTACCTATGTCCTTATTTGTAAGGTTCATGATGATTCATTCCATGGCTTTACAGATGAGGCTGCTTAAACTTATGCTTCTGTAGTTCCCAGAGTCTGTTGCTGTATTCCCTTTATGAAAGGGGATGACTGTTGCAGTTTTCCATTCAAAAGGGACAAAACCAGAACTCAGACTGTGGATGAAGAGAGTACCCAACAGAGGTACTAACTCCCATTTTAGACCATTTAAAACACAACATGGGATACCATCCGGTCCCGTAGAGGCTGTGATTTTGGCCTTGGAGAGAGGATTAATGACTTGATCTTTGGAGATGCAAGGTAGGGGAGATTTAGAGGGAATGCTTTGTGAAATGGTTGGAGAGGACAGGGCAGTGAAATTTTCACCAAACTTGTCAGCTAATAGGTTAACTATTTTCGCAGGATCACTGTGTGTGATGCCATCCACAGCTAGTTCAGCACACTTTTGGGTCCTATCTTTTAGGTTACCGATATAGCTGAAGAATGCCTTACGGTTATTCTTAGCTATGGTTGCTAATTTTTTTTTTTTTTTTGAAGTTGCTCTTGGAGGATTTTATAAGTTGTCTTATTTGGTTGTTCAAGCAGAAAATGGTGTTCTTCCAGTGCTGGGACCTTTCTTTTTTTATTCTCAGACAGCAACTTCTTTCTCTTTGTTCTTTATCTGTCCCTGGAGGAGTGGTTTCAGCCCAGAAATTAGTAGTGTATTCGCCATTTTGGGCTAATTTCTCTCTTTCATTTCCCTGCTATAAAAAACACATGTGCCGGGCAGTGCCAGTTAGCTAGGGTATAACTATTCCCGGCTCCACAAAGTCTCCTCTTAAATATTTCCCTTGGAACTAGACAAACTTTCAACTTAGGCACTCAAGCCATTCATTTCTCAGCCCCACACTTGCTCAAAACTCATAGCAACCACTTATAAACCCTAGCACTAGATCCCCCCTGTATTGTACAGAAGGACAAGGCTCTCTATTTGACCTTACGAGCCATTCAGTAAAACAGTTCACTGTACCTATCCAAGGATGTCCAAAGGGCAGTTTCAGGTGTATTCTCAAGTCCAACTGGTGAATCTGGGCATTTTGAGGCAATGTTTCAACTGCCTCATGTACACGGACAACCCTCTCCTCCTACCACCAAACACTAATACATGTGAGCTATGCAATTATACAGCCAAACTGGAGGCTAAGCTCTCTCAACCCAAGACTGGATCAGACAGTCAAGAGGAGAAGGGAAATACTTGCATCACACCACCAGTCTCTCATAGACCCATTAAACCAGCACTGGCAAAAAACACACAAATACACAAAAATATACTCAGAGGCTCTAAATAAAAATCTGCAAAAGCAACGGAGACCTCCAAAGCAGACATCCAAGCAACCTCCACCCCCCAACACAAACTTCACAAAACCAGTGTGCCACGCAATCACAGCCCTTAAGGCAAAATAACATACCTAACATACTAGTAATAGGTGACTCTATCGTCAGACACACTGATGTCCCACTCACTAGGCTGAATTAGGGGAAGGTTACTGTTATCTGCCTTTCGGGTGCCAGGATCTGCCACATAACACAAGCACTCAGGTCACTCCAGAACAAGTACAAATAGGACTCTGTCATTGTCCATGTTGGTGTGAATGACCTGAGCTGTACCTCCCTGGACTACATGAAAAGAGGCATGGAAGAGCTCTCTGATCACGTAGCCCAGGCCGGTATGACCCTGACCCTGAATAGCATCCTGCCCTCACCAAGAATGATACCACGGTATAAAGAAAAAATTATCAATGTCAACAATTGGTTAAGTTTCTGGTGTCATTCAAAGGGGATCCAGTGTCTGTCCCTCTGGCATGACATGCTCGGCAAGCCACGCTGCTTCGCTAAAGACGGCTTGCACCTGTCACCCTTAGGTTTTCAAATACTGGCCAAGGCTCTTGCCACCCCCATAGAGCCTTTTTTAGGCAATGCTCAAAAGACAAGCCCACTGCTGTAAATAGCACAAGTAACCAAAAACTAAGGGTAATGCTACTCAGTGCCAGAAGTCTAAACCTCAAAATGCATGCACTCGAGGCACTCCTTAGTATGGAGAAAATCGATATATGTGTGAAAAATTTATTTTAATTTGCGCGCTCTGCTTCTATGCTATGCTGGGATCCAAAGTCGTCTTAAGACTCACAGTTTTGCTGTGCTGTTTACTGCTCAATCAGAGACACAGAGCTTTGCATGACTCCATCTGTAGTCTGTTTAAAGCACCAAGCCTTGCAAATTGCACACTGATAAAGAAATATATTTTGCAGCTATAAGCACAGTTACAGATAACTTATTTTATAATAAACCACACGTACTCTTTCTGTCAGATTGTAGTATATATTTACAAAGTTTTCCTTCATTACAGATATGAATGATGACTTATACAAAATACCTCTCTCACATAACTGAATTACAGTTGTTATATAGAGTGCTAGTCACACACAGATTTTATTTCCTCTTGGTATCTTTTTTGGCCTTCTGTGGGAAGTCACATAATGTCTGTTTTTAGAGTTTTCTGTTGTCCTTTTGTGATTTACTTGTAAGCACTTTGCTGATGTGAGGATGCCATTAACAGAAATCTGAAAGGAAACATCTGTACAAGCTGTTCATATTGAAAAAACATCACATATTGCTGAGTTTAGATATTTGTTCTGCAAACATGAGAAAAGCATGCAATACTTACTTTCCAATATTGCTTTGTTAGGCTTTTCTTGATGCTGTGAAGAGAAGCCTGTTATACATATAGTATGAATGCACATTTTACATTGCTAAACTGTATACATATATTCAAGCAAACTTTTTATTCTATGCTTTATCTTTCAGCATATTTACAACATAATTAATTTCAGCCTTATATTCATAATCTCTAACAATTCCCTTTTTTAAACATACTCAGAACACTTTATACTGACATGTAATTTTGATTACATTATGTAGAAAACACATTAAGAAACAAAACCTTTAGTCTTCTTTTGATAAAAGTCAAAATGCAATTTTACATAGTTAATACAATGATATTAAGTATTACTACCAAAACTGAATATATTTAGCAACTTTTTCTTTTGCAGACCATTCTGTGAAAATATTTTTATTAGTTATGGGCTGTGTCTGCTTTGATTTTATTTTTTAACTTGAATAATTTATTTTTTTGCAATTACAGAATTTAATTTATGACTTAGAACTGTTCCATTAACTCTTTGCAACTATTGAATTGAGACAAGAACTATGTGGTACTGCAAGCATTTATACACTGCTAAAAATATACAGTTTGTGTCATTTTAACCATAACATTGTGGTTATATTTCTGAACTGCCCATACACTTTAATTGTCAGTGAAATATACTCTGAAAAAAATGCTATTTACATATTAGTCCATTAGCTGTATGAATACAATATTTTAATATAATTTTTTAACTGGGACAACCAATGCTAGTACAGATAAAACGGTGATTCAAAAACCAGTAATAAGACTCCAACTTAAAACCAGTGGTAATATTACAACTTGACAAATTACTTTTGAACTTATTACAGTGTATCCTGTATAGTATGTATTTATACAGACTGTTCGTTATTCATGCATTTCAATCTAGTAGGTATCCTGGACCCATTTTTTTAAACATGTTTTTTCACACGTATTTATTACAAGACATTAATTTCATTTGTACTGAATTATTTTGCATTTGTACATACAAAGACTGTAAAGTACATTTCTAATCTTACAAATTTAATAACATTAATATTAAGCAAAATCTTGGAAATCTTTGTCTCTTTAGAAATATCTAGTGGAATTGGCACTAAAGGCATAAGTCATGTTATTTTAAACTACATACTCAACAATAAGAAACATTCATGCTTTGGTATACCAACATTGTTTTGCCAAAAACATATTAAAATAATAACCAGTCTTGTTCAATTTTTTACTCTCTCTTGTATAGCTTTAATAAAGCAATTTTAAACCTATCTGTTGTATAGCTTTGCAGTTTAACATGTTGAAAATACAATTTAATACTAAGCAATACAATAATAATTAGCATAAAATATCTTAGACTTTCAGATTTAATCTGTTTACCAGTGTTTCTTATGCACTAATACCTGTCCCCCCCAAAAGAGTATTGTCAAGAAGGAATTAAATATTTCTTTCTGTAGCTCTATTTCAGACCCTTGTGCAGTACTGCTTATATAGTCTGTGTAAAACTGAGAAAGTACCCCTCCCCCCTGTAGTATACTGCACTATTGTTTATTTGCTTTATTAGGTTAACAAACTATGGACCTTTGTCTGATTTGATTATTTTTATAAAGCTTTTGCTGTTTATTACCACTAGTAGGTAGTTATACATTTCTAAATAATTGATTTGAACTGTATGTATATTATGGCCCATTTGCTGGCTGTACTTGATGCAACTGAGTTTTTTTTTTCTTTTAACATTTACTTGCAAACAGATTATCAGTGACATCTATGCACAATTGTGACATTCTATTACAATTACCAAATAGTGTTGCATGTAAATATTTTAACAATTATGTTTTAATAACAATAATGCTGTAGAAAAAATCAAGCTACTTGTCTGGCAATCAGTCTTGTTTATCTTCTCTTTTTAACATTTCCTGTAACTATTTACCCAGTCTAGGAAGGTCTGATATACTTGCATTTTACCTTTTAGCATTTTTCCTTTAATTATCTGTTAGTAAAATGCCGTTATAAAACACTTAGTATTATATTTGCGATTTGCATAACTATGCAAACTAAACATTATTTTACAATTGGCTAACATATTTTTTAACTTTTGATTTCAGTATTTTTTTATTTATTTAACTGTCCTGCTATTAATTTTACAAAGACTGTTTGACTAACACCATCTCTGATTTTATTTCTTTTTAAAATTCATAACTTTAACTATTTGGTGTGGTGTTACTATACATTTATAGAACATTGTAAAAAAACAAATAGGTATTAGCTTAATTAACACGTTTATATTTACATTATTTATATGTGCTGTTGTCTGCCTGTTATTCTTGTGCATTGTACTTCAGATAAAAAAATACATGCATGTCAGTCTTGTGACTTTAAATCTTTACTGTTATTAACGATTTTCATTTGATTTTTATACACTAAAACTGTTGTGTACCTTTTGATTATGTTATGAAAATGGCAGTTATTTGGTCTACTTTACTGTAGTATTGATAAATATCTTGCTTTAAACATTTGAGAATGATTTGTCCAGACATCAGATCCTACCATCCTACCATGTATATTTAATAATTTAAAAAACATAAACATATTATAAAATATATTTCTTTTGTACAGATTAGCGGTGTATGCAGGAAGTCCCCAGTCTCTGTCAGTTCAGCTAATTTATTTCCTTTATCCTGCAACTGCTGTTGAAGAGTTTCCTGTAATGTTGCATGGTCTTTGACATTCTTTGGTAAGCTGTTCTGCTGAATTTGAAACTGCTATGCACTTTTGAGAAGATGCATGTATAACTTGTCTAAGCTTCCTGAACTCATTGTGTCTGTCTTTTAGAAGTTTATTACATTATTTTGTAACAAAATGTACTAGAGGTTCTATCAGTAACTGATTTGACTGTTGTTGCAACTCTGAAATAAACCTTTTACATCTGGTGACAGAACATAACTGTCTAACATTTGAATATAATGTCAACATATTAACTTTTCTTGGTTCTTTACCATTAAAATTTTTGTCTGTACAGTTTAACCTTTAAATAATGGCATGCACTGTATTTTTATGATATTCTACACACAATAAACATTTTTCATACCACACATGATTTTGTTTCAGATACCAGTCAAATATTGTAATCTATTTGCATAATGCCTTAGTATTAACTTGCAATCCATCTGCATAATGCCTTACTATTAACTTGCCATAATAAGGTTTTATATTTGCTAATATGCAGTATATACATTTCATTCTGTTATTATTATTACCTTTATGGCATTCATACTGTATGTAACCCAGAAAAATGTTCTTACCAGTCAACAGAGAGGCAGATGGCCAAGCTGCTTTACTGTAGATGGTTGAAAAGTTTCTGTAGTCACTTGTGAAATTGGAACAGCAAAAGTGGCAGTTTCAATCTTACAACTTTGTATTGTATCTTTTTTGGAGAATTTATGGCACTGCTCACCTTTCTGCACTGCAGTCTCACCAGATTTAGATGTCTAATAAACTGTATTATTGCTACAAACTGTAGAAATCTGAAGTACTTCACATAAACGTTAGTTACTGTGCTTTTACAGGAGTGACCTTATACAAGGCATTACCCACTCACTCCCCCTGTTTTTTTATACAGGCTAGGAACGTTCGTTTGGGTCACCATTGAAAAATGTATTTTAATATGTGCACTGTCTGCTTCTATGCTGGATCCAAAGTCTTCTTAAGACCCATGGTCTTGCTGGGCTGTTTACTGCTGAATCAGAGACACAAAGCTTTGCATGACTTCATCTGTAGTTTGTTTAAAGCACCAAGCCTTTCAAATTGCACACTGATAAAGAAATTTATTTTGCAGCTATAAGCACAGTTACAGATAACTTATTTTATAATAAACCATACATACTCTTTCTGTCAGATTGCAGCATATATTTACAAAGTTTTCCTTCACTACAGATATGAATGATGACTTCTACAAAATACCTCTCTTTGTCCCTCTCTCACATAACTGAATTATGTACAGTTGTTTAGTGCTAGTCACGCACATAGATTTTGTTATTTCCTCTTGGTATCTTTTTTTGCCTTCTGTGGGAAGTCACATAATGTCTGTGTTTGGACTTTTCTATTGTCCTTTTGTGATTTACTTGTAAGCACTTTTGCTGATGTGACGATGCCATTAACAGAAATCTGAAAGGAAACGTCTGTACAAAGCTGTTCCTATTGAAAAAACATTACACATTGCTGAGTTTAGATATTTGTTCTGCAAACATGAGAAAAGCATATGATATTTGCTTTTCAGTATTGCTTTGTTAGGCTTTTCTTGATGCTGTGAAGAAAAGTCTGTTATACCTATAGTATGAATGTACATTTTACATTGCTAAACTCTATACATATATTCAAGCAAACTTTTTATTCTATGCTTTATCTTTCAGCATATTTACAACAGAATTAATTTCAGCCTTATGTTCATAATCTCTAACAATGTGCAGTAACAGAAACCTGGTTTAAGGCCCCAGAGAGCACCCCAGCACTACCAGGCTACAACTCATACTATACGTTTCGACCACAGAACCCGGACCGAAATACAAAAGGCGGGGGCGTATCCATATTCATCAAGGATACCCACACCTCCAGGTTAGTGGCACAGCACGATGCTTCAGAGATCATCCATGTGCAACTAACAATGGGCAAAACTGCAATTCAAATTGTAGCTTGCTACAGATCACCCACCATGTCCCAGGACCCCCATTCCACATTTCTGACAACACTGGGAAACATAAAGGACCTACCAAACACCCTAATATTGGGTGATTTCAATTACCCAAACATTAACTTGGAGAACTATTCAAGTACTAACTCTCTTGCCCAAAATTTCCTAGAATTTATAAACTCAAATGCCCTGGATCAACTGGTCAACACTCCCACCAGAGGTGACAACATATTGGACCTGGTCATCACCAACATGGGTGACCTGTGTTCCACACCGGAGGTCAACCCCTCGCTGGGTAGATCTGACCATAAACAAATCACTTTGGATATCCACATTCCGCACCCACCCCTGGACAAGGAAACCACCATGAAAAATGTTTCAAAAGCAAACTTCACGTTACTTAAGACTGAGGTGGAAAGTTTCAAAGCCCCCATGCTAAAGGATAACACTGTCCAAGCTGCAAAATCCTTTACTAATGCATTCTACGGGCACCTACAAGAATGCATGGATTGTGCTATCCCAAGCAAAACCAAGACTCACTCCTTCAAGAAAAGGAAAGCAGTCTGGTGGAACCCTGCCATAAACAAGCTATACAACAGAAGGAGGAAAGTAGTACTTAAGAGTAAAATCCCAAGAAGAGAGTACATCCCTGATCAGTATCAGCAAGAAACTACGATCCCTCATAAAATCATCCAAGGCGAGCTTCAAAAGAAAAATTGCCAACGACTCCAAAGATAACCACAAGGAATTCTTTAGCTATGTCAAGAATCTAAGTGGCAATGCTCAGATCTGCTCGGAGTTAGTGCAGAATGGCACAAAATACACTGAACCGACAGATATTGCTAACATCCTGGCAGACGGGTTCAGTGCAAACTTCACCCCCCTCTCACCCCCAAAAGGGCCCATAACCATACCAGAAGAATGTAGAGCCCCTGAACTCACAGACACTCGGGTAAAAACAGCCCTCTCCAGAGCCAAAAACACAGCATCAATGGGACCAGATGGTGTCCCAAGCTGTGTCCTACATTAGCTCAAAGATGAACTAACCCCTCACCTAAACACACTGTTCAAACTCAGCCTCTCCACAGTCTATGTACCCATAGAGTGGCACACAGCAATGGTTATTCCACAAAGGTGGAGCCACAACAGACCCCGGGAACTATCACCCTATATGCCTGACTAGCTTGGGCTGCAAGGCTGTGGAGTACTTCCTGATGGAACTCATTAACAGAGACATTGGGAACCTCCAAACACTGGACCCTACCCAGTTCGGCTTTAAGAGCAGATCATGCCTCCTAAATCTGGTGGACTTCTTTGAGAGAGTTACCAAGGCTATAGACTAGGGAAAAGTGGTACACGCAGCCTACCTAGACCTCGCAAAGGCCTTCGACACCGTTCCCCATTCTGGTATTATAGACAAGCTCACCAGCCTGAACATAAACCCCTACGTCACAAGATGGGTTGCCAACACGCTCATGGACAGAACCCACATGGTGAGAGTTGCGGGAGCTAGGTCCGACTCTAAACCAGTTACAAGTGGTGCTCCCCAGGGCTCAGTCCTAGGACCCCTCCTGTTTGGCATATACTTCTTAGAGGTACAGGCAAGCACAGGAGAACTATGGCTGACCAACTTCGCAGACTACTGCAAACTAGGGGCTATAATTGACTCTCCAACAGACACAGACATCCTCCAATAGGGTCTCACTGAGACAAATACCTGGTGTCAAAATTATGGCCTCAAGCTAAATGCCAAAAGGTGCATAGTCATCCCCTTTGGAAAAAACAAAGTACCCACAAACTACCACATAGGTGGTAGTCCCCTAAGTACGGAAGATGTAATAAGAGATTTGGGGACCCAAGTAGATAGTAATCTCTCCTTTGATAATCACATTGCCAAAGTGGTTAGAAAATCCTTCTATGTGGCCCACCTAATCACAAAAGGGTTCGCATCCAGATCAAAAGAGGTCATTGTGCCCCTCTACTCATCACTCATCAGACCTATCATAGAGTACATTGCCCCATTTGGGATGTACCTTACAAGACACCTGCAACAGCTGGAAAGACCACAGAAGTACCTCACCAAGAGGATCACTGTCCTCAAACAGATGCCCTATGCAACTCAATTGAAGTAACTCCAGCTGTACTTGGTTGCATACCACCTACTCAGATGTGATCTCTGCCTGACATACAAGGCCATGTCCAACCCAGAATTGATGGACATGCTCCACCTAAAGAATACCTTATTCCCTCGAGCCACATGCTCTAGGGATGTAAACCTCACCACAACAATAAATAGGATGTGCTGGAGGCATAGATTCCTGTCCCAGAGACTTCCCATGCTTTGGAACAAGATTCCAATCTACATTAGGCAGAGCTCCTTGCTAACACTGTTCAAGAGAAACCTTGAAGAGTAGATGGGAAACAGAAAGTTTACCCTGGGGATCACTTCAGTGGCTCTGCTGGACAGAGGCATAGGGAACTAATCTAAGGGGGTGGCGAAAGCCCGAAAGCCAACACATTCTGGCTAGACTTACAAATGCCTTTGGGCAGATAACCTAGTACATACCTATGAACCTGTAAGTGCTAGATGTCCACCAGGGAAGCTTGTTTTTTTTGAAGATCTTGTTTTGATCCTCTCAGGTAAAGCTGTGTCAATATAAGTGCTAGATGTCCACCAGGGAAGCTTGTTTTTTTTGAAGATCTTGTTTTGATCCTCTCAGGTAAAGCTGTGTCAATATATTTCTATAAGTGTTTGTACAGGGCATTTGTGTGTATACCTTAGTATAGTTGCCAATACCATCTGTGGGAACAGGAGCTTGAGAATGCTTTATGCCATCCATTAGGAGGGTATAATTTGCTTTGGTTCAATTTTTAACCTGATTTCTCCTAAGAGGGATTCAGGTGTTATAGCTAATTCAAATGTGACTGGTTTATGATCAGATTTAACCAGTGAGGGTCCTGTACTTGTGCTGGTGCAACAGTCACCCATGTTGGTAAGGACCAGATTGAAAATATTTGAGCCTGAGTTGCATACTGTTTGTGCCAGGGCTTTAGTGTTAACAAAGTCCAGGAACCTTTATATGAGCATGTTGGTACTCATATAAGTTTCTCAGTCAATGGAGGGATAGTTGCAATCACCCAGGACTAGAATGTTTGGTTGTAATTTGATTGACTCAAGTCAGTCCAAATAAACAGCTTGGGTACCTTGGTTCATTGAGGGGGGCCTATAGCTAATGTTGACTTGAAGTGGGGCTCTTGCCCACAGCTAGTTAAACTTGGAGTATCTCAATGGAGTTTTCCTGTCTAACAAGTCTAGAGATGTATTTATCGATGATGAAGATAGATATTCCTCTTCCTTTGGTTGTCACACATTCATTTTGTGTTATGAAAGTGTGGAAGGCATTGTAGTCTTGCAAGGTTGGAGTTCTCTCTGTGGTCCTGAACCAAGTTTCTGTGACTGCACAGATGTCAACATCCTCCAGAGAGAGGAGTGCTTCCAGAGAGTGCAGTTACTGATTTAAACTTTTAGCATTTAGTAGCATAACCTTTTATTTATTTGTGAGTGATATTTTCATGTCGGAAATTTTGTTCTGAGGCCTTGCCTAAAAAAGGCATTATGGGGGAGACAAGCATCTTAGCCAGTAACTGAAAGCCTAGAGGTAATGGTTGAAGACCATCTCTGGCAAAACAACGTGGTCTATCAACCATGTCATCCCCAGCTGATAGGAACTGGATCCCCTTAGAATGGCACCAAAAACTAAGTCAAATGTTGAAGTTAGTCATTTTTTATTTATATTGTGGTATCATCCTTGGTGAGGATAGAATGCTGCTCAAGGATGGGGACATACCTGCTTCGGACAATATTCATAGAGCTCAGTCTTGTCTCTCTTCATGTAGTCCAGTGAGATACGTCTCAAGTCATTCACACCAACATGAACTATGATGGAGTCATAACGGTACTTGTTGAGAAACTTGAATGCATGTGTGATTTGACAGATCCTGGCACCCGATAGACAGTTGACTGTAACCTTCTCATCCAGCCTGGTGAGTGGGACATCTGTGTGTCGCAATGGAGTCACCTATGACTAATAAATTTGGTTTAGATGTGCTTTGGCTTGGCGGCTTATTTGGTGAAACACTGGTGCTTGTGTTTTTGTGTGTATTGAGTGCAGTTGGGGCTGTATGAGGTCTAGCATGTTTATGTTTGGAAGGTCTCTGGTGTTTAAGTAGGTTTCTGGTGAGTACCTTCATGCATGATGGTATGTGTTCAGTGCATGGTTTGTGTAGTATGTGAGCTAACAACTTGTTCAGTATTACTGTTCTGTGCGTGAGGGAGGAAGGATTCCAGATTCTTGGTGAAGATGCATCTCTCACAGAGTGTACCTGAGGTAGTTGCTGCACTGCCTACCCATCTATCAGGCTGATGGGAGGAAATGGAGGGAAACTGATCATCCATAGTGCTTGGTTAAATCCTATTTTCACAGCATGGAGAGAAAATGGAGGGGTGTGGTATAATTGGGTGCTCTAAATGGGATCTAGACTATTGAGGTTCTCTATAAAGGGTCTATACTAGCAAGGAGTTGTCTAAATGGTATGAGACTATTGTAGATTTGGTGGTTTTTGGACTGTTTAAGGGGCAAAAGTGCAGCTGAGATGCTGTCTGGGCAGCTAAGTTCAATTTAAGGACTTCTTGGCTGGATCACAGGCAGCTACTAAGAGAAAATGTATCTACTAAAGTTTTTGCGTCCATAACCACCATTGGTTACCCCCACTGTGTGGTAGTGTGCGATGGTGTACGGAGGTATGGTACGCATAAACAGATGAATACAGCAGAGCAGTGGCTGGTCACCTGACTCTGTGGAGGTCTGTTAAAACAAGTGCAAATGCAGGCCTTATGTAGCAACAGTGAGCAAACTGAATTAAACAATTTCATCAATTAAAAAAGCTCAATCATGAGCCCTGTGCCATCAGTCATATGAGTCCTAACTGCACTCTCCTGCCACTAGGATGCAAGGGGGCCCTCTCCAACAAAAGATAGCCTGGTTTAGAGCTCAATTAAAGAAACAGAACCAGATTCAGCAGGTCTGAATCTAGTCTATGGTACAACAGAGGAAAAGTGTAACAAACCAGCAAGAGCAGTTTTAAAAAAAATCAGCATTATAGCAAAAATACAGTTTAAAAGTGCAAAATACAGTATAACATTGTACTTACGGTTAGCAGAATGCAACAGATTCCTTGGACTGCACAGATGAATACAACAGAGCAGTAACTGGTTGGGTAATCATGAAGGCTTTCCTAGGTTACAAAGGTAAAGCTTTAGTTGTAGTGTATTATGCAAATGTGATTACAGAGTGTATTTTGTTTCTTGAAAATTAGGTGATAACTGCACCTGTTCTATTACCATTTAATGACATGTCATGTGACATTCTGTGGCATTGTTTCAAAAGCTAACACACTGACCTTTGTTGCTGGAAAGCTGTGCTTCTAACCTGATATCAGGTGCTTAGTTCTTTTATTGACCATAGTGTAGCATATAGCATAGGTGGTTGCTGCATTCTTGATGTGTTGCTCTTAGACTGAGACATTAATCCAAAGCCCCTTTTACCTGATATTGATGTTAGGTCATTAGAAGTAAACCATCCGAATGTGTGTTTTGCAAAAAAACAGTAGAATTTACCAGTGCTGAGGCCAAATTATCCATGTACTTAGTATGACTCTTACCTCTGATTTCTCCTGAAAATAGGTAATGTTTAGTGGGACTAAAGCAGTCAGAAAAGTAAGTAACTGACTGTTGCAATAGCTAACCTTACTGATGAGGGCCTTAATAATCAAAGCTGTAGCACTAATGTTTGTTGTAGTTAAATTTGAAAGAAAAATAACACTTGCTAAGGAATTTGCATTAGTATAACAAAGGAGACGTTACTGTCGGAGGTTTGAGAAGTTTCCTGTATTTTTCCAACATTGCATGCTTGTCTTCATTCTTGTAGTAGCTTGAACTAGTACAGGATGTAAGGGAACAACAGAGTTGTGCAGCTGGGAAATTACAAGGGAATCGGTGCAAAAGAATGTAGTTCCACTGATATAAAAAAAGTTACCATTAGGTGTGTCAATATGAAAATGGATGGATTTGTAAATAATTCCAGTTTGTAGATATGCATGCAAAGTAACTAGGTATAGCAGACCACTGACAGCCAGGGAAACAAAGAAGAATCTTGATCAGATGAGGATCTTTCTGCCATCTGCAGTGCTTGGTCCTGTAATAGTTTATGTTCTTTCACTCACAGACTGTTCCCCAAACTGTAGATAGATCTGCAAGGGAGTGCAGCTTGCTAGTTGCTGTTATATTCCTGTTTCTCTTCAGAACCTGGTGGATGTTGTGGCACCAATGCATTTAGTGGATGGCCAGAACTTCCAAGCTTGTGAAGTTCACTGCAGTTTTCTCAAAGTGCTCCTTCTGTATGGCTTTGCAGGGTTTCTTTTGGCCACCACAAGATCTCTGACCATAGCTGATTTAGAAGCAGAGCATGTTGTTTAAATTATTTAGTCAGAAATCTGAACATATCATGATGTCTGGAGTAGCTGACATGAATATTGCAGCAGACAAGAAATGTTTATGTGCAGACTGGTGGAATGTGGGATGAGAGTCTTTTTTCTATATTGTACTTGCAGCTCCTGTCGTAAGCTGGAGCATCACTAGTAAGACAAACAGCTACAGACCTGAACTATCACAAGAAAAGACCTTTATCCAGTTGACCTCATGGACACTGAGGTCTTCAGCTCACTTTTAACTACTGAGGGCTTAAGCCCAACCCAGTCACCTGTCAAGGACTTTGGGATCAGGAAGGATGTACCATCTGCTGCAACCTGGAGGGTGTATGCCAAGGTTCTTTCATCATCCTTCCTTCATGTGATTTCCAGGAGTCTAAAAGTAAGCAGTCTGATTTTACAAAGTGGTACCTAAAGTTATCTAGCCAAAAATCAGTGATGCATGGGATGAAAAACTCTTCTCCCAGAATGTGCACCTGGCCAAAAATGTCTAAGTGCAGTAACATCAAAGCCTGCCACAATACTAAGTTTGATTCCTGAACCTTGACAATAAGGACAGGGCCTGATTCAGCACAAGGCAATCTATAGCCCAGGGTTGACTAGAGGGACTGGCTTGGCCATAACAAAAAAAAAAAAATGAAACTGAAATCCATGTTGCCTCTTTAGTTTCCTGCTTCTGATCCCTACTCTATAGATGCTGCTGGCTGGAGGGAACCAGATCAATTAAATTACATTTGGAGAGCTTGAACCAAGGCAAATCAAATTACATTTGGAGAGTGTATGCATTCATATTGAAGCTCATTCAAAACGTCTTTTTAATTAGAAGAAATTGCAAGAGATGCAACACAAGGGGTGTGTGTCTCTGTGTTGTGTGAATCCAGAAGTGCCTCTCTACTTACAGATTACCTTCAACATTCTGTATAAAATCAAGATTTCTCAACCTCCACACAGGTTCTTTTCTGATAAATCACTGGGGATTTCAGACATTTATACTAGTCAGAGTTTCACATTGAGGAAACGCTTCCTGTGTATCTTTTTTTCCCCTACTTGTTGGACATTCTTTTTTCCTATTTGTCAGCCAAGCATTGCCTGGTTTCACTTGCTGAGCATCGCCCTGTAGGTAAATGGAGTAAAAAAAAAATCAAGCCTTCTACCTGTGACTCTAGGAAACAGTTCAGTAAGAGCTCAGAGTCTTAATCCAGTGCAATAACTGGCAGGCTGTCATTAACACTTACTGTTTTGATCATTTTTTCCCTTGAGACTGTTATGAACAAAAGTTAACTTTTGCTCGTGCTAAGTCTATTTTCAGTGTGAGACTTTTCTTTTCTTAGGAAATGCCTGCCAGTGTTTTTAATGTAAAATATGAAATAGTATTTTTAAATTAAATCTACATTTCTGTAATCATTGTAAAATTGTACAAAAAGAAAACAGTATGTGCATTGACAGGTTTGAAAGGCTTGAACAGTGTTTTATGGAAATTGGGGAGAGGCAGCCATTATGAGATACTGGAATGGCTGGGGTATCCCAGTCATTTACCCTGCCTAGGACCCCATTTGACCATGATCCAGCTCTGAGTAAGGAAGTATTTTCTTAAACCCATTTAGTGGCCTTTGTGTTATTATGTTTAGAGTAGCCAGTGTATGTGCGTGTCAGGGTGATAAAAATGTGTATTTGCACATGTATACATGTATTTTTCTTTTTAATTGAGCCTTCTGTGATATAGACTTTTTCTATATTGTTAATGAGGATGATGCTTCTGCAATCTCAGCTTGCAAGTACTTTTAGGATTCTTGATGATCTTTAAGGTTTATGTTTCAGTGACAAGTAGATATGACTGCCTTCCCATCTGGCATCTTCCTGAATGACTCCTCCTTCAGAGACACACTCAGATTTGTGAGGAATAGCTTGGATTGGCCTTTACCCCATATGCATCCCTTCCTAAAGCCCTTCCAGAGATTCTGGAGAAGAAACATGAAGAGGCTTGGCTTGCCCCCACCACTGGTAACACTCATTCAGGGTACCATCAAGGCAGCCCACATTACCCTGATTCTCTCCCTTTGTCCTCCTAAAGTTAGATTCCATCCACAGGAAGCCATCTGAGTGGGCAGAGCAACTCGGAAAACATTCTAATGCTGACCCCTCGGTAATCCGGCCATTTCATTGTCCCAGAGACCACAGCATTTTGCCAGCTTGCCTCCTCACAAGGATTAGAAAGATTCTGGAGTTCTGCGCTGGTGTAGTAAGAGAACTTTCTCAGCTCCTAGTGTGTGGGTTAGGATCCCTAACAGCACATCTTATCTGTCCCAGTTGGTATGGAAAGTAATGAAAAAGCTGAAGGACTTTACTGACTCTAGCCTCAAGCAATACCTCTGAAAAACTCTGCATTTTTACAATTGGATGCCATGTGTACTTTGCAATTATGAGTGTTCAGATGCTTTAATTAGAACCCCAGGTTGAACTTTATGCCTGATCAGGATGACATGGCTGAAGTTGTATTCCCTGAGGAAGGAAGTCTGGTACAAGATTTTGAATGTCTATTTCTTGGGGAAAGTGCTGTTCTGCCATCTGGCCCATGATCTGTCCAATCATCTGATGAGAACACATTGCCACTTCAGAAGAGAGTCCTTATTATCCTCCTCCTTTCATCTCCTCCCCTTCCTCTATAGCTAGTCAAACCTGAAAGAGGAAGCTGTCTTGACGTGCTATAAAGGTCCTCAAGTTATGATTGGAGGTAGGGTCTGCTCCCTCGGTGGGTACTGGGATGAAAGCAGTCAGGAGTGTGAATCCTAGTACGTCTGAGGCTATGCAGACATCTGGTTTGGATGACTTGAGAGAACCATGGCTTGTAATCAGGGAAGACTCAGAAGTTACTCCAGCTTTCTTGTCCAAAGAACTACCAGAGGCTAGGTCTATGACTGCCATTTCTCCACAACAGGATAGGCCTGTGAAAAAGAAGCAAAAGACTAGGCATGTCTCAGCTCCCTCTACCCAAACGTCAAGATTGGGATTTTTTTTCTAGGGCCTTAAGGCACTGATGGCTTTGAGGCCTGTGACTTCACCTTCACCCATAGCAGGCCCAGCCTTTGCCTCTTCTCCTGTGTAGCCATCTGGGTCCCAAGGGCAAGCACAGCCTGCAGAACATCAAATTCAGGACTCAGAATCTGAGGAGTCTTCATCTGATGAGGACTGTCTATTTATTTATTTATTTATTTATTTCCAGTTTGATAATCGGGGAAGTCCACTGGGCTCGAAAGCCCATTTTCAGTGGAGGCCCAGGGAGAAAAGCTCCATGATAATACAATGAAATAATACATTGCACACAAAAACACAAGCATACATTGATGATAATACATTGTACACAAAAACACAGCAGAAAGACTGTAAACTAATACATTATACACAAAACTTACTAACTCAGGCAACCCAGGCTGTTTCCTCATTGCCAGATTCAGAGGCGAAATCTCTGGTTCTTTCTCTCCTATCATCCTCCTCTCCGGTAGCTAGACACTCTTTAAGTGTAACTACAATGCAGTGGAGGCCTCTGCCAGGGCAGCAGCTTATGCCTCTGTTCTGAGAAGACATTCCGCGCTACATCTCCAGGCACTTCCTGATGATATCAAGGTAAAATTGCTTGATGCTCCAATTGACAATTCCTCTTTGTTTTGAAAAGCAGCTGCAGAATTGTTAAAATCACTGCAGGAAAAAGACAAGGAACTCCAGAATTTAAAAAACTTCTAGTTTCACCAGTTTCCTAGAAATTTCCCTGCCAAGACTTGCTTTGTTAGAAAACCTGCTTGTTCCTCCGTGGTTGTTCCCTCTGGAACTAGTCCCCACAAGCCTTCAAGGAGGCACCCTGAGACTAAGTCTGTTACTCCTACAGCTGCTGTTGTGGCACCCCCACAGCAGCCCTTTCAACCCAAAGTCCTCTGTAATGCTTTGCGCTCTCTTCCAAGTCATGCCCCCCATCCCTTCACCTCTCCCTTTCACTCACAGCTTGGATGGAGATTACTCAGGATTCCTGAGTGATTTCTATTATCCAAAATGAGTATTTCATGACTTGAAAGACCCTCCCTCCCTTTCAGGGAATACCTCAACCCCCCAGTCAACTGCATCTGTTTCCTTCCATTCTAGATTAATTCTACAGCCAAGGCACAATTCAGTCTGCCCCTCCAGAACAGCAGGGAGGGTGATTTTACTCCAGGATATTTCTAGTTCCAAGGAAAGATGGCTCTTGTAGGCCTATCTTGGATCTCTCCCTATTAAACACCTTCCTGGTGGTGCCTTCTTTCAGAATGTTATCCCTGCCTACTCTGCTTCCCCTGGTACCCCTTCAAGCTTTCTTAGCTCTCTGGACATCAAAGATGCATATCTGTATATCCCTATACACCCCCACTTCAGAAGATTTTTACATTTCTTGGTGGGGTCTTTGCACTTTCAATTTACTGCCTTGCCCTTTGGTCTTTGTACTGCTCCAAGGGTATTCACAAAGGGCTTAGCCCCAGCCATTGCATACTTAAGGCTGAAAGGACTTCAAGTCTACCCATATTTGGAGGATCTGCTGTTTCTGGCCAGCGGCCCAGACCTCTTAACCCAGCATTTAAAGCTAGCCGTCCCTTTTTTGCAGATACTGGGTTTCACAGTAAATCTCAAAAAATCCTGTCTCACACCAAGTCAGGATCTTATATTCCTGGGGTGCATGTTTCGCACAGATTTGATGAGAGTTTTTCTCCCTCTGGGGAAAACAGCCTGTCTCGGGCATTCCTGAAAGCTCTTCTGCCTCTCCCTTCTGTCACAGCCAGGGAGTTTCTGAGACTGCTGGGGTTCATGTCTCTACTATTTACCATGCTGCCCTTTACAAAGCTGCACATGAGAAAGTTCCAGTGGTTTCTAAAGACAGTTTGGTTCCAGCATGCTCATCCATTAGATGCATGATGCCCCTTCTTCCGTGCCTGAAAACAGAGTTAGGTTGGTGGATGCAGCAAGTCAATCAGAACCCTGGGCTACCTCTTCAGGTTCCTCAACCAGCTCAGCAACTCTTCACAGATGCCTCAGACCTAGGGTGGGAGCAAGTTTTGCTTCCAGGAAGGTTCAGGGCCTGTAGTCCCCTTCTCAAAGGAAGGAACATAACATCAGGGAAATGAGGGCCTTACTGTTAGCCTTACAGACCTTTTACCCTCTATTATTTCCAGGACCCCTAAAGCTTCTTACAGACAATACCATGGTCCTTAGGATTTTGTGTCCCCCTGCTAGTTTATATACTAATCTCCTCTGTCCCTTGGCCATCAAAGCTTGGGAATTGGCTGTTTTATACAAGGTAGCTCTGCAAGCTGTGTACCTGCCCTCAGCTCAAAACTCAGTGGCAGACACATTAAGCAGGTCCATGACACAATCTCATGAGTAGAGGCTGCACAGGGGTATGTTCCTGGACCTAGTTCACTGGTGGGGTATTCCAGAACTGGACCTATTTGCCTCCCCTATGTACAGACAGCTTGCTCATTTTTGTGCCAGGGCTCCTCATCCTCAAGTGTTGAGGGTGGACACTGTCTTTCTCATGGAAAGGGATGTTTAATGCATTCCCCCTTCCCCTTAATTCAGAAAATCATATTGAAAGTCCAACAGGACAAACCCAAAATCCTATTAGTGACTCCCTTTTGACCAAAACAACACCGGTTCCCTCTTCTTTTGCATTTAGCCAATGGTCATCACTACATGTTACCTCATGAGCTGGACCTACTCACTCAGGACAAGACATCACTGATTGATCAACTTTTGATCCCTTTCAGACACCTGTTCTCTAAGGACGTGCTAAAGGTTTTGCAGGAGGCCAGGAAACCCACTACTAGAAAATCTTTTATTTCCAAGTGGAGACGATTTTCTATTTGGTATCAAAAAAGAAATGTGGATCCCTTTGGTGTGGACTTTCCCCTAGTGCTTTCCTACCTGTGTCAGTTACTCAGTAGTCTCATGAGGAGTCTTGTTTACTTCTCAGTTAACGTCCATTGCTCTGCCTTGTCTCCCAAATTGCCTCTGACTCCTCCCCTAGCTTCCAGGTTGGAAGTTAAGTTTTTCATAAAAGGCGTCCTAAACTTAAGACCCCTCAGGAAACCAGTTCCTCCTCCCTGGGGCCTCAACTATGTGCCAGAGAAACTTACCTAGGCCCCTTTTGAACCAGCAGCTTCTGCTTTTCTTAAGTTTTGCACATGGAAAATAGTGCTTCTTGTAGCTTTAACCTCTGCCAGAAGAGTTTCTGAGATTCAGGCTTTAATGGCTACACCTCCCTTTTTGGTCTTCCATAAAGCTAAAGTGTCCTTGAGAACTAACTCTACTTTCATGCCAAAAGTTGTGAATGAGTTGTCACTTAATCCATTCAATTGCCTACTTTCTTCCCTTCTCCTCAATCCTCCACTGAGAGGATTTTGTACAATTTAGATGTGCATAGACAACTCAGATTTTACCTTGGCAAGACAAAGACTATCAAGAAGTATGACCAACTCTTTGAGTCATTTCATCCCAGGGCTCTGGGCTTGCCTGTGTCCAAACTATATCTTTATGGATTTCTAAGGCTATTTTGTTTTGCTATGTATTCCATGGAAAGTCCTTGACAGGATCTGTCAAGGTACATTCCACTAGGTCAGTTACATCCTCAGGTGTCTTCTTCAAGGGTCTAGATGTCCATTCCATCTTGGAAGCAGCCATCTGGTCTTCTGTTCACACCTTTATGAATCATTAAAAATTGGACACTGTTTCTAGATCCAGAGCATGATTTGCTAGGGCAATTCTGTATGGATTCCTGGAAGATGCTTCCTCTTAGTTCCCTTTCTCTATCTGCCTCCCTGGGATCCCTTTTAGCTCTTGCACTCTCCCATATGTAAAGAATACTGCAACATTGAATAGAAGGACTTAGAATAGGTGTGTAAAATCTTACAATAACCATAGATGTCTTTCTATATTGCAGTATTCTATTTCTCCCACCTTCACCCCTACAGCTTGCTCTTTCCTAGGGTGATCCTTCTAGGCTTCCCTTGGTTTTTCATCATGGGGTTTTCTTATTCTGAAGATGGTGTGTACAGAAGTCCCTTTTATGGCTGACATTGTTTGTGCCTACGTGCGACTTCCCATGTACAGGCGGTGGCTCTAAGCTTTTCTATACAGGCCACACATCGGGTCATTGAGCAGAATACAACACATGTGCAAAGAGTACTGCAACAGAGAAGAGAAGGACATCTATGAGTATGGTAAGATATTACACTACTATTCTTTATTGGTGTGTGTGGGTTTGGCATAATAGTTAAGGTCTTTGCCTCATAAGCACAAGGTACGGGGTTTAATTCTGACCTCAAATTATTAGCTAGGCTTAAAATGGTCTTTCGGTGCAGTTATCCATGTATTCAACTATGAAACTATTGATATACAGTACACTACATCATTAAGCAATATGTATTCCCCACAATATCACTGATATCCACATGGGACATTTCTCCATAGGAGCATGCTGTAGTTCCACTGCAAGATCTAGTACTGCACCATGGGATACTGATGTTTCTGATTCCCCACACAGAGAGACAAGGAACTCCTCCATTTCAGTTGATCGTGGTTCATCCAAGAGACTGTGTCCCATCGCTGTGTTGGGCATCATGAATAATGTTGATAACCCATTGTCTGACCTGCTGGCATCATTAACCGCATCCTGCCAGGTACAGTCACAGGGTTGTTCAGATGGCTGCAAGCTGAAAATCTGCCATCCATGGAGATGGAGGCCATGCAGCAAAATCTCATTGTCTGCATGGGAGTACTTGCATTTCTGAGCATTGTGTTTGCCAGGCATTATGCTGTGTGAAGAAATATAATAGTGTATTAGGATACAGATATAGATACATGTATTATGCAACTATTTATGCAGTCATCTGTCCCTGTGGTCAAGATAGCTGTCTAGAAAATATATTGATTGTCCTAAACATACTGGCTTAACAATACTCTCACCAGAAATAACAGTGTTGCATTTCCCCCACATTAAGGTTGCAGTGTAGATAATATACATGCAGTGCTCAGCTATATTTGTCTACACCTGACAGTGGAGCTTATTCAAGTAGCCCTGTCACCTGCTTTCTGTGTGTTAGTCATCTGTTGATCTTGCATTTAACATGCCATTCACTGCTTTGGATTCTATGCATGGTCACTCACTGTATATAGCTTTACAAATATAGACCACACTTAGTGAAGGATGTAACCTGTACATGGACAGAAGTCCAGGAGGCAGAGTATGTGTTCCTTAGTCAGGGTGGATTACAGATTGTTTTACCCGCATGTACTGTCATGCAGACTTGAATGTATTCTGTATATCCTGTTCTACAGGGGTGTCGTTGCCCATATATGTGACATTGTGCAGTTGAGTATTCCACACCATTTATACTGTAGCCAGCTAAAAGCACTCTCAGCAACTCAACAGGTAGCACACACCAAGCGGTTCAATTAATTATCCAGTACTGACATTGCAGTGCAGCACAATGGGGATAGTGCTGCACTCCTGAGTGTGCTATCTTTCAAAAGTGTAACAGCTTTATTTATATACACTCATCTTTTCTACTACATTATTAACAACATCATTAAAAATATGACATCCTTAAGAAAAATTATAACAAACATATTATGCTGTTTGGTTGTGCTCTGTGTTCTCTTCTCTGGCTGTCCTTTCCAGTTTGATTTTGCCAATTTATTTAGTTATACAGCATTGAAAAGAACAGGCTGTTTAACATGGGGTGGGGGATCTTCCTATTTTGCACCATGTACTGAACTATAGCTGTTCCTGTCTTGAGCAGTCACTATATTCTGCTGTTTGGTGGTGCACGAGTGTTGTGGCATTTAAGAAGTTATAGGTTAATATCTTATTTATTGGTAGATAAATTATAAGAATTTAATGAAGAGTTTGCAACCAATATTTATGGATACCTTAAATTCTTATGTTCTTGAGGATTTGACTAATTAGGAGTATTTGGATAAATGTCTAACTTGTGGGGTATTGTTAAATTCTGATGTAGAACAAACATTTATTAATTGTAAATGTTTGGAACATTTAAATCCAATTTTAAATTGATTCTCAGTTTGAATGTACATGCTGTAATGGAGCAGGATTAAGGTCTGTTTTTGAATTTATTAAAAACTGAAAATAAGAACATTTAGATATAAAAAAGTAAGGGTATTGAGAAAGTAAGGATGGAAATGAAAAGGAAGGTTGCTCAGTTGGAAGTTAAAAAAGGATCAGGCTCAAAATTGCGCTGAGAAATGTTTACTTTTTAAGTAATTTAAAACTCCAGTTTAGAGGAAACTTTTCTAGGAAATGCTAATGGAGTGAAAAAAACATAAAAATGTCAGTATATCTTACACAGTGACAATATTAGTAGAAGAAATTTTGTTTAGTTCATCAATGGTTATGTTAAATTATTCAGCTTTATGTGTTAATACAGAACAATGTGAACAAATTAGGAAAGACGATTTGGTTGATTCTAAAGTTTTTTGTCAATCTCATTAGTTATGGTGCGTCTTTCAGGGATGCATGTGGGTGACTTAGAACATGCTGTAATAAAAGGAATAGAGAGTTCTTGGACTTAAAAATGTGATTGTTCTAATCTTTCAAAATATGTTCTAATCTTTCAAAATATAAAAATAACAGTGTGGTGTAATATATGATAATGCAATTTTATTTACTAAGGAAAATTTTTGTGAGTCTTTTGCTGCAAAATATGGCAATGGTGCAACTTCTATCATTTATAAGAACAGAAACGTAGACAAAAAAAATGAATTTGAATGTTGATTTGGTTGAAAGGAATAGCTTGAAGTGTAAGAGGCTTAAAGCATTACATGGTCCTCGAACTTCTAATTCTTAAAATGGCACTAAGTGAGACTGAAGCTGAACATGGTTCAGCTAATGTAAGTTTGCATCAATGTTGAATTCATTCTAGTAGACATGATGTTGTTTTGAATACAGAAAGTTTAAAGAAAAATCCATCTTCAACTGGTAGTAATTCATATAACCCTTGATCTAACAATATTGGTAATTGTATTAATGGGCAGAATGAAAGATGGCAAGAGACTCACATGTAAGAAAGCTTAAAAGAAAAGCCTTGGATGGATTCATCAGAGTAGGTAAGGATATTAATAAACACTGTGGAGAACCTGGTTTTATTTCTATAATAGATAATGGTGGAAAAGGATGTTATTCTGAACTACTGGTAATTGGGAGCTCACATGTAAAATGCATTGCTAGCTAAATAACATAATTGAATGAAGAGTATATTACACTTTCCTCATTACCAGGGCTGAAGTTAGTTGATTATTTAGATTTCTTTCCAAAGTTAACTAGAGTTAAGCTATCCTATAATAAATTCATTTTGTATGGAGGTACTAATGGGTCAAAATACATACCATTAAATAAGATGAAAATGAAATCCTCAATATATTAAAACTTTAAATCTAGATGTTGCATTATATGAAATCCTTTGTATCTTTTTTAATCAGGTTACCAGTGGTTGAAGGCAAAATTATGTAATAATTGGCTAAAACAACTTTGTTTTGTATACAATATTAAATTAGTAAAATTTGAGGAAAACATTGCATGTGATTTGAAAAGATTTTCAAGGGATCGAGTTCATCTTAATTATTATGGATCTGAGGTTCTGTCAAGCTTGTTTAGGAATTGTGTTGAAACTTTTTTAGGGCTTTACATGAGCAGATCCATTTGTGCAATAGAAAAATGAAGTTTAATAGATATTTAAAATATTTCTATTGTAATGCCCAAAGTTTGGAAAACAAAGGAAATGAGTTAAAATTTACTGCAGTTTCTGAGGGATATGAGTTTACTGCTGTTACTGAGACACGAAATTCATATGATTTACAAATACCAGGATATAACAAATTTGAATGGTTAAGAATAAGCAAGACAGGTGGAGGCATAACTTTATGGGTTAGAAATTCTGTTTCTTGTAAACTTGTAAAAACTATTGCTAAGTTGGGAAGCATGATAGTCCTAGCTTAAGGAATATTTTTGCATAATCCTATAACATCGATACTTTATCATACACCTACGATGGATTTAAATGCTATAATTGTCTACTCAGCATTGTAAACCTTGACTCTAGTTTATTGTCACTGTTGAAGTGACACCCTGACCTCATGTGCAAAAATGTGAAAAAGAGGTGATGGATGGATTAAATATAAATTTACATTATAGAAAGCCGGTACTGATAGGGGACTCCAGTTACCCTCCCAGGTAAAACAAAGAGGAAATAATTGTCAAAGTGAATGTTTTGAGATTTTTGAGTATCATATTACACAATTGATTTTTGGAACTGACACGAGGCAGTAGTATCCTAGACTTGTTAGGTGCAGATAATCTGATTTTAGTTGGACATTTAAAATCCAGTTTTAATTAAAAATATTTGGATTTCTCCTCCTCCTCTAGAATTATCTGATCATTTCTCATTCTAATTTGAAATAGTTGCTAAGGGTAAACCTAGAATATGGATCAAACATTATAGTGGTAGTGTAATTGATTATTTTAGTTAAATAATAATTTGCTATCTTTGGATTAGTTAGAGATGACTGAGTCAGTCTCTGGGGGTTTCAGTAATATAGAATCCCTGTTGTATAACAGTGTAGTTAGGACAACTTTCTATAAAACAGTGCATTCCAAAAATAAATTCCCAGTATAGTGGAATTATAATTTAACCAGACTGTATTATAGGGAAAGATGGCTTCTTGTGTTTGCCTTAAATTTCCAATTAAGCTTAACAAAAGTAAGTTAAGTTTGAGAAGTAAGGAACTGTCATTAAGTATAAGAAATATTATTAAGAGCCTTTTAAATAAAAATGAATTGGTTACATCAAGTGGACCAGATTGTATTTCTGGAATTTTTGGTTAATATAAAAGATCATTCAGTGAGTATATTAACTAGGACATTTAATTCTATTATCTATAATTGATATGTATCAAGGACTTGGAAGGAATTATTAGTTACTCTAATTTTTAAATCTGGAAATAAGATGGTAGTACAGAATGATTATTGTGAAAATGCTTTGTGAGATGTATTAGTGAAATCATACTTAAAATATATAATCTTGCACTGTTTAAATATTTTGATATTGTTTTGAAAGGCTACACTCACTAATTTGTCATGCTTTTATGATTGCATCTCTAGGGGTATGGAGATGGAAATTAGCACAATTGTAATTTATTTGGATTTATCCAAAGATTTTGACATAATATCATCCCATACCATTGATCTAGCATTGGAACAATATAAAGTTAACTAATATTTATGTAGGTGGATTAATCATTGCCTCAGGCAGAATCCAAGGATTAATGATTCAAGGAAATAAATCAGATCCAGCACTGGTGAGATCAGGTGTTCCCCAGGGATCTGTGCTCAGGCCTTTGTTGTTTAATATAATTTTTTCTTACATTCCATGTGATGATCATTGTTGGTTGGTTAAGCACACTGGCTTCTTTTGCTAATAAATACAATTTCACTAATAATAGATATTTTCTATGCTTAGGTAAAGTGGGCTAGTACAGTTGGTCTCTCATTTAGCAAACAAATATGTCATGTGTTCTGGCAAACACAAATTAAGGAGATGTATTGCATTGTCTATATTTGATTTCTTGGAAGTTAGTGAATATCAAAAATCTTGATGTATTAATTTATTCCACTTTTTGTTTTGAAAATCATGTCAAAGCCATCAGTAATAAGGCCTTGTCACAGATAGGTTTGATTCTGAAAAACTTTACAATGAGAGAGGTTATGATCTTAGCAAGCTTATTCAATGTATACATTGCACTAATTTTTTGGAATATAATATAGTGGTTTGTACTCAAAACAATCAATAGCTTAATTGTATAGAAGCAGTACAATGTATATTTACAAAAATAATATGTGATACTAAACAGTTACAGTCTAAAGGTGTGTTTCAGTGGGCCTTTGTACCATCTATTATAGCTATATCAGGGGGTTGCTTTTATTAGCCTGTAAGGTGCTTGATGACTATTTTTTCAGTCTTTATTGGGTTTGGAAGTATATAAACCAATGATATGTAAACATCATAATTTAAAGTGTTGTTAGAGTTATGTAATAAAAAGAGTATAACTTGTTATTTAACACATAGGATGGTACAGATGTGGAAAAAAATTACCTCAGTATGTCAGAGGTGTGAATAGTTTTATAAACTTTAAGAAGTCTTGGGGTGATTAGGCTTGGGCTATTTTGTTTGATCCAGCAATTACTGAGATACTGTTCCTTGAAAGTTGTAAGGCTTGAATACTTTTTGTAACTTATCAACTGTTAATCTACCCAATCCTTTGTTCCATAACCATTTTTATCATGTTATTTACCCCCAAAGAATACCATAATTTATTATACAACAGTTCCCAACACCTCATATTCCATAATATCTATAAAATGCTAATAGGAAGTGTATCTAATTTTCTACATCCTTTGTATAATAATGGTCATATAATCCATGAATGATCATATCCATATTTAATTTTGCTAAACTTACTTTACCAAACTTTTTTTCACATATACTCCAAATGTCCTTTGTCTTTGAATAATCTGCAAAATATGTATAACTTCTTCAACATCACAGAGATTGCATCTTCTATACTCCACCCTCTTATATTTCATTTCAGCCTTTACAGGAATTGTTTGAATAGATAGTCTCTACACAAAGATCTCTTATTTCTAACTCATTGTTAAACCTTTCCTCACTCATTTTAACAGCTGTTTGTATCTTAACATCTTTATTTTCCCAAACTTTAATATAATAAAAAAATCCATAGTCTCTTTATAGCATAATTTGCTTGTTTGAATTTCATAATGCCATCTTAATTTCCATATTCTAATAAACTCAAAATAAATGTTTTCCCTCCTTTTAAATCTCTTTGCCTTTTTTCCAATTTCCATAAATGTTTGTATATTTCAAATTTTGAATTTTACTAATACAGCCTCCCTGTTCTCTAAATATTGTATACATAATCCTATATATATATATATATATATATATATATGTAATGATGCATTTCCACGATGCATACAGCACATCTTCTAACAGGATTTAACTTCGATACCTATAAAATAAAAAAAATCTAATAACTTTTTCTAAACTAGCCAAGAAATTAAAAACATTCCCCTAATATCCTAACTTACCTAAAATATAACTACGAATCAAATATACTTTATTTGAAAAAGGCATCTTAAATGATTTCCACATTTCTGTTACATGCCTTACTTCTCCTTTAGCTTTATACCATTGTTTCAACTAAATGTCCTCATTACTACATGCAATTCATAATAACATTATAGCTGAGTTGGTAAAATATATTCCTGCTCTTTTAACATTTTCTCTATATCCTTTACTTTTCTCTTTATTCTTTTTTAATCTTTCAAGCTTCTTTCAATATTTTAATTTAATAATAGCTTCTTTTATCCAACCCTTTTAATTTGCTATTGTAACTAAATCATCTGTATATGCTAAATACATAGGCATTAGTATTAATTATTTGAACAAAGATGCACCTTTTCTACCTTTTCTTTTAACCATAAATAAGGCCTTCATGTTTTTTCCTGTCAAACCATAAATATTGTCATATTTCATATCCATCAAGATATAACTTAGTATTTTTTGCATTATATTCATAACAATTTTATAATCAGTAATATTTAATACAATTGGTCTCCATTTTTTATATTACCTTTCTCTTCTTTTTTAAATAAATGCAGTTAGTCTGTTACATATTATTTATCTTATATTTCATATCTAAGCCAGAAATGTAAAACTTTTAAAAATAAATTTTTTCATACTTTTTTTTGTAAAAAATCATAACCTAACCCAGCCAGTCCTGAGGCACTTAATGTCTTAATACTTTCTAACACATAATCTAATTTACTAATGTAAATCTCCTTCTCCAAATCTAGTACTTTTTGTTCATCTATATTTACCAGTCCCAAAATATATAACATTCTTTACCACCATCATCATATACCTCCATAACATATTCTTCAACCATTTCCATTAAATAATTCATTTTTTTCTTTTAATCCCATTTTTATCCACAAAATGTCAATTCTTCCCCATTGTTTTACTATTATACATAGAAAAGGAAAGATCATCACTTTTACCGTATAACACATCTTTGCTTATATAATAATGAACTTTTTAATATAATTATATATTTATTTTGTTTTTCTTTTTTAATTCTTTTTTATCCCTTCTAATATATTTTTCATACTTTTTTTTACTATATCCTATATCCACATTCTCAATAACAAATCTTTTTTCAGCTCTTCAAATAATTGTTTCCTTTCCTTTCTGTTGCAGATAACATATACAATACAATAATTCTTCAGACTATATTACCCTTTATGTCAACTACAATGCATCTCCCTGGTAATATCAGTACCACATCAATTTCCTTTATCCATTCTTTTTTTTTAAAAAGCCACACCTTAACATATATCTCCTCCAAAGCTCTAACATACATTTCATCATCTAGCTTCAAAGTGTAACTTTTGTTGCATACTTAAATCTCTTACATCTAATAACCTAATATATCATAACTTTGCTGTTTACATCATTAAACATTTAATCTTCTTTTTTCATTGGTTAAGCTCTTTATATTTAGTGATATAATTTCCAAACTACCCTTCTCCTTTTTCTGCATTTTCTTTATGTAATTTAATCTTTCTTTTCCTTATTTTTTTATTGTGGACTCTTTTTTGCTTCAGCATGACTTGTTTAATTCTCTTCATGTGTCAAGTTTTTAATCATGTGTTGTACCTCAATATTATATTCACCTTTTACTTTCTGTATCTTTTACTTTCTGTGTCTTATCTGTTTCAGAGATTACTTCTCATGTGCTTTCATCAAGTAAACCACCTTGTGTAAGTTAATCATTCAAATCCTCTACACATGCATTCACTGTCTTCATTATCTACATCCTCATCATAATCAAACCAAAACTTTTGGTGTGCTTCAACATCTCTTACATGACATGTTACAATTATTTTTTCCATTTCCCACCTCCTCACATTGCCCACACCTTCTTTGTTAAACTTGTTAATTAAATGGTATTACATCCACAGAAAAAATTCTTTAGTTGTGCCAATACTTTAGCATACCTTTTTATTTGTCATAACACTCAACAAATGGCATAATTTCCCTTCAGTATTATTTAAACAAGCATCACTTTTCCAGGCCCCATTCCCTAGCCCCTATCATCAAAATAGTTTTAATAGTAAAGACTTCTTTACATTTTTCAGTCATATCATTTCTTATTTAATTTTCTGTAATGTCCACAGTTCTAAAGTTTCATTTGCCTTCTAAACATTTTATAAGCTGCTTTTGTTAAATATTTGTTCCATGGAGCATATAACTATTTTGCATCGTATTTTATAAAAAAAAAATTCTGCTGCATTAAAAGTGGGTCAGTGTCAATGCGCAAAAGGTTTCATTTCCTATATGTATGAAATCCTCAACATTTTCTGGTTTGGTACGAGAGCTTTTACTAAGTTATCCCAAATAGAGTACCTGACAATTGAATCTCCCAATTTGGGTTCTATTTTAATAATGGGCTTCTGCCTTTGCAATATTTTATTCCCTTCCAAATTAGTTTTGTTTACAGTACTTGCATCTTTAGCCACAATTGAAGCATATGTCCGACTTATTTCAACTCTACTGTGTCCTGATTCATTATACTGGATACCTTGAAATGTTCCAAAACACTATTGCAATCATCTGCCCTCTTTTGACTCCACTCCAAGATTATAACTCTGTTTCACCCAATAACCCATCCATTTCAAATTGCAGTCATGAAAGCAAAACTTCATCTTCTGGTTTCTCCTAATTTTTCATCGATTTTAAACCTTCATCATCCAGGCTCCCAGCTTGCAGTTAGTTACAACTAAATGCTATACTCTACTAACTACATTATTTATATCCTCCAAGTTAACCTTTACAGTATAAACATCATCTGAATAAGAATCACATGATGTGTTCTTGTCAATCTGGCCTTTATTCTCACATATGGATTGGATCCATGTCGGCCTAATGCAAAAGCTTGTGGCTTCCAACTAAGCTCTTGGGCATTCTACCCTTCCCAGAATGCACCTCCCCATTACCTCATATTTTGTTTGCAGCTTTGCTGGAGATGTGCCCCTTTTGCTAGCTCTGGGCTTAGTGAGAATGTTTTACTGTATATTTCTTCATTTTTACATATATGTCTTAGAATATTATAGTGTTAAACTTTGGTTAGCTAATAGTTTAATCTTGTAAAAGTTAGTAGTTTATACCCTTCCTTTCCTTCTAATGTCCGCATGATTTTTTTGTTCTTGGCATCTTCTTCCCCTTCTATCCCCCTTTTATATAAATATATACATATATAGAATAGTTTTTTGCTAGTTTAGTCTACCTTCTGTGTTTCAGAGAATCTGTTTTTATTAGGACTTCTCTAATTCTCTATCTGGGATTTATAGTTACAATCAAAGTTTGTAGTTGTTTGTTGTGTGTTACTTGTTTCTTCATTATGTCTCAGAAAGATAGGGGAAATAAACTGTTAGGTTTCAAAATGTGTTCTCAGTGCAGAAAGAAAATGTCCCTTAGCGATTCTCACATGTTATGTGTTTACTCTTTGAAGCCACTTCATCTGCAGAAGTCCTGCAGTATTTGTCATGCTTTTAACCAGAGAGCCTTACTAGAAAGGTGTAACAGACTGATGCTTAAAGGCGTGATTCAAAGCCCCTTTGATGAAACTGTTTCTTGTGGCAAGGAGTCCTCTAAATATGGTTCCACTTCCTCTTCTTCCACTCAGAAATTGGAAAAACTGAAGAAAAGATCTCCGGTACATACAGAAATTTCTGAGCTGATACAAAAAAAAGACAAAGTTGTCTGTTCTGACAGCACTTACAGAGCAGTCAGCTGGTGGATCTGAGGGAACTTCAGAACAGTCTAAGTTATTGGCTCTAATTCCCTCGGCTCTGAATAGTACCGATTATCCCCATTGCTAGAAAGAATATCCTCTTGGCTCCTATCTCCAATTCTTCAGAGATCAACTACCCTATCCACCCATTCAACCAGGAGTCTTTCAGATGAAGAAGTGGATAGGGTGGTTAAAAGGCTATTGAAGACACCAGCCCTAGCCAAAATTACTGCTTGATCAGAGCCCAGGAGCTTTGTATCCAACTAAGTCACTCCCTCCTCCTACTTTGTCATTTCCTCCTGTGACCAGTGTCTTGAGCTTAGAGCAAGGAGATCCGAAAGTCCAGGTTGAGACCTTGTTGGATTAGAGAACCATTCCTTCTTCTGCTCTGACTTCAGCTCTGAGTTCCTCTGCCCTCTCAGAGCAGGAGGAATCTGGGAGCCATAGCTCACTGCTCAGACCCAAAGGCAGGGATCTGACTTCCTTTTCTTCATGTTGGACCCTTGGAGCAGATGAACTCGGCTCCTTCCTTGGCCTCGGATCTTCCTTCATCAGACTGCAGAGGGCCCACGGTTTTGAGTTGTTTTTCCTCAGCTTTGAAGGGTTCTTTGGATAAGGGGTGAGGGCATTTGAGGCCATGAGGAGAGCTTTGACTCCTTCTTAGTCAAGGGTCCAATCTTCCCAGGATCTCCCTTCCATTCCACTGCCAGTGCATTGTGTCTCTCATCCACCCATTTCACAGGGACAGCAGGATCCCAAGCCTCCCTAGGGAGACCCCTATCTCTTCCGAAACTTCTCCAGATTATCCCACTGAAGAAGTCCCTTGGAAGAGAACCTGCAGAGGAAGCATTTATACTTCCTGGAGGAGTCCGTCACCACAGATACTGACCTGAATGAGGCTGAGAGGCCCCCATGGTCTCCCCCTGAAAATGTTTCTTTTGGGGACATCCCAGAAATGTTGAAACAGAGGGAGACTGGAAGTCCAACACCCTTCAGCAGAGTAGTCAGTATACCTGAAGGCTTTTGGATCCACCTTCCCACCTCTTCTGTGACCCTGCTTTCCAATGAGCTTATTGACTTAATCTCTCGGAAGGCATGAGAGACTCCAGACTCTATTGATCCGACCCTGAGGAGGCCACATAAGTATGTCACTTCTGCCCCTGATAAACAGTTTCTAACAAAGGGAATTGTGGTAGATGCAGTGGTCTTGGTGGCAGCGACTAAAAAAAAACTTTCTGAGACTAGTTCCACTATCCATTCTCCTATTAAGGAATCTAGGATGATGGATAGATATAGGAAGTGTTTCTTTTCTTCAGTGGGCTTAACTTTGTGCTCCCTGAATTACTTGATATATTTTACTAGGCTACAGAAGGATCTGCTGAAAGAACTATCAGATACCCTACAATGAGCTGTGGCTGATGAGGTATCAGATAAAGTAGCCTCTCAGTTCACCACCCTGAATTCTGTAGTTAACTCCTCCATAAGACAGATTTCTTATGCAGCAGATGGAGCAAGTAGATCAGCAGGTTCAAGTATCTCTATTAGGAGGCAGGCCTGGATGGGACTTTGCGATTTCATGGAGCCCTTCACGTCTTCCTTTGTGAATGCCCCCTTTCAATGACTCATCCCTTTTTGGGCCCAAAGTCAAAGAGATTTTCACCAGGTGTGAATAAGAAGGCAAGACCTTGTCTACCATACGAGTATGTTTTTCCACACTGACCAGACCTTATCGCAAAAGTCAAAAAGGTAATGGAAAAATGTGGTTCCAAAAATCTCAATGGTCTTTCCACGGCACACTGGGTGAAAGTTTCCCCAGAGGCAGAGGAGGGAACAATAGTGCAAGACCCTGCCCTCCTGGCAGTGGAGGGCTGCTAAATCAGGGCCCTAGAGATTCCTTCTTTAACAAGCCCTTTCAGCACTCATGAATGGAGGCCCAGTTGCTCACCTCTGGAGGCAATTGGGGGCTGGCTGTCTCAGCACCCACAAGCCTGGTTACACATTACAAACAACAGATAGGTGCATCAAATAATATCTAGAGGTTATGTCATCCTATTCGCCCATCCCCATCCTCAACACTTAAGAATCCTAGACATGCCACCCAGACAATGGGATCAAGCAACTAGAGAAGTATAAAATTTGCTAGACAAAAGAGTCATCCAAGAAGTCCCTTCAGACCAAAGAGGATTCAGAACTTACTCAAGATTCTTTTTGGTGCCAAAAAACAGGGGACTGAAGACCTGTCCAGGATCTCAGCAATCTAAACAAGTCAATCAAAAAGAGCAAGTTCTGAATGGTCACTTACAGTCATTTCTTACCTTTCTAGGAAAAGACGACTGGATGTGCTTGATAGACCTTCAAGATGCGTACTACCATATAAAAATTAACAGGCACTCCTGAAGGCATCTGCAGTTCCAGGTGGGAGCCAGTCATTACCAGTTTCATGCCCTGCCCTTTGGTCTCACTACAGCCCCCATAATCACCAAATTCATGGCAGTGGTTGTGGCTCACTTGAGATGTCAAGGATTCTGAGTATTTCCATATCTAGATCACTGGCTCCCAACCACCACAACCAGGCATCAATTCTTAAGGGAAGGAGAAACTACCATAAATCTTTGCTCTCATCTGGGAATCACCTTAAATTTTAAGAACTCTGCTGTAGAACTCACTCAGAGTCTCACTTTCACAGGAGCATACAAAAACAATGTTAGCGGGACCGCTATCCGACAGAATTACTTCATTAAGAAATCATATCAAGGTACTTATTCAAAAGAAAAGAGCATCTGCAAAATTAGTTCTTCAAGTCATGGGGACAATGGCAGCTTTGATAGTACTGGTACCTCTAGCCCATTTTCATATGTGAATCCTGCAATGGTGTTGTCAACCCAATAGTCATTTTTAGATCTGCCAATGTCTCATAAGATCTTGATAACCAATGTCTGCAGGAAGGATCTTCATTGGTGGATTTATTCTGATCAATTCTCTCAAGGTCATCCATTTGTGCCCAGTCAGCCCCAAGCCACGGTGACCACAGATGCCTCCCAGATAGAGTGGGGTGCATTATCTGGGAAGGAAAGTGAGGCTCATCTGCCTATAAATGTTCTAAAGATGAGAGCAATGCTTCTAGCATTGCAAGCCTTTCAAGACTCTCTTCCTCTGGGAACAGTAGCAGTCCAGTCAGACAATGTCGGTAGTCTGGTACATCGACAAACAGGGAGGAACCAAATCTTACCTCCTTTGTCGGGAAGCCCTCTGGGTTTGGCAATGGGTGATATCTTCCAATATTTTTCTGAAAGAAATGCACATTCCGTGAAAATCCAAAGTGATAGTGGCAAAGCTCAGCAGGGCAATTCTGATGCCTCATAACTGGTCCCTCAAACAAGAAGTTGCGAAAAAGATTTTCCAAAAATGGGGTTAGCCTTGCTGTGACCTATTTGTGTCACCCTTGAACAACAAATGCAGTAGCTACTTTACCCTAATCCCCCATCAAGAAGAGTCACTGAGGGATGCACTGGTACACAGTTGGTCCCTTGGACTTCTATATGCTTATTCTCCAATCCCCTTGATTCCCAAAGTATTACAGAAAGCAAGTATGTTGAAGAGAACAATCATCCTCATTGCAAATTATTGACCCTGACAAATTTGTTTTCCCTTTTTTTGGCCTCATCTTCAGGAAGAACCGTGGATTCTGGACCCAGTCCCAGACCTACTTTCACATCCACAAGGGATGGTTCTTCCATACTTGAAAAATCTAAAATTGACAGCACGAATGCTCCGATTCCAATGATAGCCAAGCACCTACTCCTATCCTCTCCAGTGTGACCCATTTTGCCCTCTTTACTAAGTTTTCCATTTCATTTCATTCTGGATTTTCCAGCCAAACATTTTAATGAAGGTGCTGCTGCAGGTACTATTAAAGTTCAATTATCTGCGATTTCTAATTATCATCCAGGAGAGAATGGTTTTCCTATCACATCCCATAAGCTTTGTAAGACCTTTTTAAAAGAAATGTTGCTGCTGAAGCCACCTTACCAAAACCCTTCTCCCCCTTGGGATTTGAATTTTGTATTGACTCATTTGGTTCATTCCCCATTTGAGCCTTCTGCAAGTTGTGATTTAAAATTCTTATCTTGGAAAATAATTTTGCTGGTAGCTAGTACTTCAGTAAGAAGGGTATCTGAATTACAAGCATTATCTATAAAGCCCCACCCTATTTGCTATTTCATAAAGACAGAGTTTCATTATGAACTAACTCTTCCTTTCTGCCTAAAGTAGTCTCTGAGACTAATCTTAATGAGTCTATTGAACTCCTGTTTTTTTCCTAAATTTTCAAAACAAGTGGGAATATCTCTTACACTTATTAGATGTTCACAGACTGTTGCATTTTTATCTACACAGAGCAAAGGATTTCAGAAAAACAGAAAGATCAGTTTGTTTCTTTTTCTGAAACAAGAAGAGGTTTGCCAGTTTCCAAAGTTACCTTGTCTAAATGGCTTTCTGATTGCATCACTTTTATTTATAAATCCAAAAATAAACAATTGCCTAATTGAGTCAAAGCACATTCTGCCAGAGCACTGGCTACTTCTTCAGCCTTTCTGGTCAGAGAATCTTTAGGTAATATTTGCACAGCAGCCACATGGTCAAGCTCCTACTCATTACAAAGTGGATTTGGGCTCCAGGGGTAGAGTTTCTTTTGGATCAGTGGTTGTGAAGAATATCCTCCCATGAGCGACCCAAGATTCAAGTTGCTAGGGGCACTGTCCCATATGTGAGAATAAAGGCGAGATTGACAGCAGCATATAAAGAAGTAATGTACTTACCATAACATTCCATGTGTGTTGTCCATTTCTGCCTTTATTCTCATAACCCTCCCACCAGAGCCCTTTCTAGACTTCTGGAATAATGGATGTTACAAAATGAGATCCTCAAGGACTCCTTGTTATTTGAAATGTTTCTTTAAGTACTTTGATAAATAGTATTACTTCTATCTTCTATTGTATAATCACTGGCTACTTTATTGAGCAAATAAGATCTGAGGTAATAGGGAGGTGCATTCTGGGAAGGATAGAATGCCCAATAGCTTAGTTGGAGGCCACAAGCTTTGCATTAGTCCAAGACAGATCCAATGGATTGGATCCGACCCATATGTGAGAATAAAGGCTGAGATGGACAACACACATGGAACATTATGGTAAGTACATTACTTCTTTTTATCATTCCACTCATATTGCCACTCACCAGTTCCTCCATATCACTCTTCCAGATGTCACCACATGGCTCATTTCCTATTAAAAAAAAAATAGAGGACGTTCCCCAGTGCCTTGGCTAATTTCTGTTAGTAGTATAAATACCATCTTGGGTCTCCCCTGAACAGATGCTACTAGCTAAGTGGTCCTGGTCAAAATAGGATAAAATAAAAAAAGCAGTCACAGAACATGTAATAAAAATACCTTAACAATTATCTCTACTAACAGTTATCTGTCTAATTATGATACTCACTGCTGTTGTATCATATTCCCACCAATGAAAAATTTCTCGCAGTGCTAGTACAGCATACACGCACTTGTACGAATCACTACCTGCGGAAGGCAGAACAGCTAAAGAAAAAGTCAGAGAAAATTCGGGTTAATTTCATTAAGCAGGTATGTTACTTCCTTTTCAAAAAGGTTGTGCACCTCTGACTCAGATGAGTTGTTGCCAGTAATCATCTGTAGCAGGATGAGTCTCTTGGTACTCACTATGGTTTGTTCTCACATAACATCAGGGCTCTGAACATGGTACTTATGCCATTGAAGACCTAACTCAAGAATGTTTCTGAATAAGTCTTTCTACTCGTTCTGCTCTGCCAGTCTTGTGAACCTGTATGAGCACATACGGAGCACAATGAGCATGCCTTAACAGGTTGAAGATTTCAGTATGGACATCATACAATGTATTTCATATTTGCAGTCAATGGGGGTACTAAGGAGCACTGTGTGATCTCAAAGCTAGGCCTTATGTATGCAGTGCATACACTGTGCACCACTTGTCACACCTGCTGCCACCCAGGTGCATCAACATTTTCAGTAATGAATTTTACAAACCCCACCAATGTTCTCTGTAATGAAATGCTCCTGCAGAAATGCAAAGTGGGTGTTACTTTGAACCATTATTCTCTGGAATGAGACCTGGAATATGGTCATGGCTTCTAATGGCACTGAGTTGTGGTGGTGCAGCCAGGAATCAAAAATCTTCCATTTTCTGCATAGGGACCATCAGTACTGCCCACTTGGATATACATATGAAGGTCCCCAGTAGTAAGTGGATATCTAGCACTGTCGGACCAGGGCTTTCTCAGATGCCACTGGCATTCTTCACTCTGGTAAGCTGTGTAGGCACCACTACAGTGATCTGCAGGCCACCATCCTGACCTTCTTAGTAGATGGAAGGAAGGGGTTAGAGTAAGGATACCCGACATATATTGCAAGAGTCCATCCAGTCGATAAAGATAATTGGTTTCCAGCTTAATACAATGTATGTTGTAGGCATGTAACTAAATGGTTATGTTTTACTTAAAGCTCAGAATGCCATACAGGAGAATTGTGTCCTGTACTGGAGGAGAACGGACAAACTTTCCAGGTCAAGGAGTGCGTATTTCTTTACATCTTTATACTTAGAAAACTGCATCACTACAGTAGTTTTGTGGTAGCAGCATGCATATGAGTCACCCAAGTGTGGTAAGTATGGGTATATCTACATGTATAGATAATGGTATTGAGGTTTGTATGCCATTAAAACATGAGTAAACAGACATTCATGTAATTTGTGTGACATTGCCAGTTATAGGCCTGTGCATCTGTTTGGGGGTTGCCATAATGGTTAAGTTGTTTACCTTACAGATTCAAAGTACAGGGTTGTTTCTCAGCTTTGGTCTCTGGCTGGTTATTGGCTAGACATGTAATAGTCTGCAGACTGATTGCCTAGTATTTGGGGTTGGGGCTTCATGTAATGGTTAAGGCACTTAGCTTACAGTCAGAAGTTACAGAGTTTGATTCTCACCCTTAGGAAGCATGGCTACGTTTAAAAAGGTCCCCAGGGTCGTCTAGTTATTGCATATGAAACACATGCGAGTGTTACAGTATATAATAGGTCATTAACATCCAGTCCATTGTTTTATAACCCATATCACATCTTTCCTTTCATAACTGGCAAATAAATGTAATAGCAAGTGTATCCTTCTTTTCTGTCTTATCCCATTTACAACAGTAATTCCTATATGCACTTCTTTTGTTTATTTTTGAGGTATCTTAATTTCTGCAACTATATTATTTATGTTTGTCCAAAATCGTTGCAATCTTTTACAATATATATATATATATATATATATATATATATATATATATATATATATATATATATATATACACATATATATATGTACACACACACACACACACACATATATATATATATATATATGCATATTCTGTAGTTTATTATAACAGCCTTCTCCTTGACATACTCTTTCACACAATGCTTTATTTTTTCATATTCACCTTCACAGACAACACATTTATGAACTCCATAATAATCTCCCAATCCTAATATAGCTCTAAATGCCTGTTTTCTTTTCTTTCACGTTTTCATTTTATCATTGAATTAAATGTTCATATTATCTACAAAGTAATATAACTTCATTGTTTTCATGCCAGCTTTTCTGTACTTCATGACTTGCATTTAGTTTTCAAAAATATCTTTCTGATATTCTCTCATCACATTCTGTTATTCTGTTTAATTCAGTTTACCCTGGACTATACTTTGCCAAATATTCTATAGATTTTTGCAGAAACCAACACACCTAAATATTACTATTGCTTTCATTTTTCACTTTCAACATCAAGTATAAATTTAAAGAGCTGAAAAAGAATTCTAGATTTAATAAATGCAACCCTCAGTTTTCATTTCAATGACATACAATTTCTCACTTTTTTGCATTCAACTCTAATCCTTAAAATAATGTAAAAATTCTTGTAATATATTTTCCTTTTCTTCAAGCAATGTACATACTTCCATGGACCACAATCTGAGTCAATAAAAAATTGCAGAATTGATGGAACTAGGCATAGACAAAATCACTTGAAACATTACTTACCTTGGCTGTCCTTACCATATGCAGCAATATTTTGTTAAACGTTGGCTATACTTTGTTAGATTTACTTAAATATGTAAATAGTGTCAGGCTTTTTGGTCAAGCTATGTCATAAGTTATTTTTTTTAAACTACAGATTTTTTGCAGACAACAAGATGAAAAGTATGAAAACTGCAGAAAAATCGTGGGTGCAATTTTCCAGTGGCCCTGACCTTGATTGCCTTGCCAGTACCTACCCTTGTTGGGCACTTTCTGCCTCTAGGAGTGAATCACAAACCAGGCATGGAACAAATTTATGACTGTCTTTCTAAATGTTAAGGTACACCTTAAAGGAAGTGAGGATATCACTCTGTGTTTTTCCCCAAAATGTCATGTTACATTCACACATGCAGCCTTTATACAGTGCTTCATATCTTATTAGTGGTCAGCTGCATTTCTTACTCTATCCCTATTCTTTGTCTCCTCCTTTGCTTTCCTTTTTCGTTCACCCCTCTTTCTTCCAGTTGAGATTTTCACTCTTATTGTATTCTAATACCTCTTTCCATTGCTTTTCACTTTCCCTCCTTTTCAATTTCTGCCGTCTTCTCCCCATGTCAGGAACCTCTTGTGTAATTCATTATCCTGAACTGCCTTAGCCCCTTTTAGTTTTGAGTGATGGTTGTTTTAACTTCAGTACTCAGCAGTCTAATAATGTTAATTTCTATTTCTTTCCAGAGGCTTTTTTTTCTTTATGTTCCATATACAGAATTCCCAGGCATGCTCTTCTTCCTTTTGAAATATGTCTCCCCAAATATTCTATGCCTGTTTTCAGACTTCAAACCACAGTCCCAGAATATGTACATCATTTCTGCTTCTTCCTTCTGACATCACCAACATCTACTAGCCTCCTTTCTGCCTTCTTTTACCAATCTTATGGGGGTTAGATAACATCAATGAAGCATTCTCAAGCATTGACCTTCTCTGTGTGTTTTAAGCATGTGTCTCACTGATTGGATTGTCCTCTGCCTGCATCCTGCAACAACACTCCATTATTCCTCCCTTTCTCAATTCTTTCTCATTATCTCTTATTTGACCTCACCCTTTCTTTCAATTGATTCTTCATAGATTTGTTTATCCTTTGTTTACCTCACCTCTTCCATTTCAATCAGAATACCATCCTTTCTCCTTTTACCCTCCCTCCCTTCCTGTCTGTCCCTTTACATGCTGCCCTGTATGTATTCTTTGTACAGGTCCATCTGATATCCAAATAGATCCACCACTGGGCATCTGGTACTCCATACATCTATATTAACTCCTCCATTGTATTAAATCTTCCCCCACCATACTTTTTTCTGTATACCAAATCTTCCTCTTAAGCTATTCCACTTCTCCTCCAGATTTCATTTTTCTGCTCTGTCTTTGCCCCCACCCATCTCTTCCACATGTTTTTTTAAGTGCCCTTCGCCCCACTTCATGCATCCCAGTTTTTAAGTGCTGCTTCATTCAAGTCCTTTAGTAGGCTTCTCCATGTCTCCCTTTGTCTCATCTGCTTAACTTCATTCTTCTCTTTCTATTCATTGAATGGAATTCTATGTCGATGAATATGCTGGAAGGGTCAATATTACGTGGTCGAATGCTTAGGTGAGCGAACACCTAAACACTGACCACATAATATTGAATGCAAAAAACAGTGAATGGCCATATCAATGCAGGGAAAGATTCCCCTTGGCCGTTCACTGTTTTTTGCCATTTTCTCCATGGTAGAGTGATCTCGGAGCTGGTATATTTAGTTAGGGGGGAGGCAGAGCCCCCCCACTTAGGCTGTAAACTTTCCTTTTTTTTGGTGGCCAACAGTTCCATTTCCTGGCGGCATTCGCTGTTGAGGAGTTCGATATTATGTGGTCGATATTTAGGTGTTCGCTCACCTAAGCATTTGATCACGTAATATAGACCCTGCAGGAATATGTGAGAACCTTCAGATCCCCTTTTTCCATACATTTTCATTTTTGCATTGCTCAGTGTTTTCTCTTTGCCTTTCTTTACTCTCGTTTCTGTGTCTTTTTGCATTTGCTGTACCCCTTTGTCCCTACAATCTGTTTGTATGTTGCAGAGTAAGTAGAGAATTATTAGTAATATCATCATCCTTGCTGCAATAATTCAACAAAGCAATGTATAAGTCCCCTTGCCCAAGAGTATCCCTTACTTTTTTTCCAACTTTTTTTTTTTTCTGTTGTATCTCTCACCATGTTCCACAATAGAGCTCTAGTTACTAGAACTCCACCTGTTTATTCTCACCTTTTCCTCCTTTCCGCTTCTGTTTTTAATCATTTTATCTGTCTTTTTGTTGTTGCACCTGAGTGCAGTCACTTCCTTAGACTTCTCAAAAGTCTCTGTTATAATTCCCATTGCTGCAGCCACATTCTCTGATATTAACATGCAGTCATCTGCATATAACACAAACTGACAATGCCCCCCTCCCTTTTTCTTCAGGCATTGCTAAATTATATCTGACTTCCACTTTCATCTCCTTGATCATGTGTATGAACAGGCCTGGGGGTAGTGGGCATCCCTGTCTGGTCCCCATCTCTCTTCTTGTTTCCTCTATTTAGGAGTATTTAAATTTCTGATCTTGGTATATGGTCTGTATCCAACATATGCATTTCTGTGCTGTCTGCTTTTGTTGTAATGTTTTCCATAGGAATTCCCACCTCACTATATCAAAGCCCTTATAGGTTCATATGTTCATCTTTGTTTATGAGTATATAGTACAGTCCCAAATTTTTCTTCCACCTTCTGTTCCTCCCTCTTCATAAATTCCAGCAGGTCCCACCAGTTTTTTTTTCCTGTCTTCCTTTCCTCCATGAAGCCATTTTTACCTTGCTTGTATTATTTTTGGCAATATTTATCCACTTTTCTTGCCAATACCTTTGCTAAAACCTTGATATTAAGATAGGTCTATAATTTCCCACTTCCCCCTTTCTCCTCCACATGGGTACCATGGCTGTCTCTGCCCTACACATACTTTTAGATATATTGTCGGAGTCCTATATTCTCTTGTATTCCTCCTCTGGGACCTTCTATATTTCCTCCGTTCCCCATTTGCATAACTGTAGGGGCAATTCATCTTGCACTTCAGCTTTCCTCTCATTCATCTTGTTTATAGCTTTCTGTATCTCATCCCTTGTCATCTTTGCATTCAACTTGTCGTTTTGTTAGTCCTTCAATATATAGTGACTTCTGTCACTTCCTATTTTTTTGTAAATATCCCTGCAGTATTCCTTAACTCTTTCCGTGACTAGATCATCCTCTTCTAAATATTCTCCATCCTCTCCCCTTATCACCTATACTCCTCTCTCTCTTGCTTCTCCAGTATCCATCAGTTTTATCTCCAGTACTGTTGTTGAATTTCTTGATCCAGAGTAATATAAGTCTCTAATTCCATTGTTATTGCTTTTTCTCTTAACTGTAGTGCTTACCTTCTACTTTAATTTCTTCCATCTTCCTTCTGTACTACCAATAACTCTCTCCCAACTCCTTAGTTACCATTTCTTCCTTCCTTTTCTTTCCTTCTGCACTCATCAGTTTCCCCCAACAGTGACCTTCATCCCATCCTACCAGCTTCCTTCCAGTTTTTCCCTGTCTTTCATATTGTCCTGTATAGACTCCTTTATTCGTCCTTGCAATGTTTCTTTGACCTCTGTCTCCTTCCACTTATAGCTATCCCACCTCCCTACTTCCTCATTATTGTTTCTGTTCATGCATACAATACCTTCCGCTGCATGAGCTGTGTCTCTCCTGTATTTTGATATCTTCTGTGATTTCTGTTAGGTTTTCCTTCCCTATGTATCTATCTTACCTACTTGCCTGTACCAGAATGTTTATTGGGAAGGTGTATTCCTTCTCAGTTGAATACCTTTCCCTCCATAGTTCTTGCATCATCTTTTTGTTATATTCCCTCCCTCCACATAGACATTATATCCCCCCGTCAATTATGTCTATTCCACATCTTCTTGTCTGTGCACAGACAGCAACAAAATTCTTGTAGAATTTTTTTTATCTCCTTTTGGTGCGTATATATTTCTTTATTGTCCAGTGTGAACCTTCTACCCTTCCCTGCAAAGTGATCCATCCACCTATCCCACTTTTTATTGCTTTCTTTGTGGTTGTCTGAAGCCCTGTACAAAATACAGCTTCTATTCCACTCTTTCTTCGACCTAACTGGTTGTCTCTTTCTCCCTTTGGTCAGTCATAACACAGTATCTTTTCCATCAGTGATTTTCAGTCTTGTTTCTTGTAAAAGAACAATGCCCCCCCTTAACCTTTCTTGTCTTATCCTTCTTCTGATAGGATTTGATGACCACCCTCCCCAGTCTTCCGCATAAGTAAGTGGATTTTCTTTATTTTTACACACCCCTCCCCATTTTCTCAGTTGCTGCCATCCTGCATAATCCTTTTTCCAGGCCTACACTCTGAGCTGAACATCATGTTTCTTTATAGATGCCTACACTCAGACCCTTCCTCCCTCTCCCCAGCTGCTGGATCCCTGCCTTTTGGCTCTTGCATGTGCATGGGTATGCCCTGCACATCTGTCTTTTAAGACTTTTTTGTTCCTTTCCAATATTCCTAACACTAGCATGTTGCATACCAACCCAATTACTCATGCCACAGTCTTTATTTATATTATACCATTACAATTCGCTGGTCTCCCATCCCCATTGTTGCTCACCAGTCTGGTGCTGTAGCTTAATTTGTATGCTAGTGCTACTTATACACCACAGTTTATTTAGCTAACGCTCATCTGTGAGTTGTTTTTTCCTTATACACCACAGTTTCTTTAGCTAACGCTCATCTGTGAGTTGTTTTTTCCTTATACACCACAGTTTCTTTAGCTAACGCTCATCTGTGAGTTGTTTTTTCCTTATACACCACAGTTTCTTTAGCTAACGCTCATCTGGGAGTTGTTTTTTCCTTATACACCACAGTTTCTTTAGTTAATGCTCATCTGGGAGTTTGTTTTTTCCTTGTACATCACAGTTTCTTTAGCTAACGGTCATCTGGGAGTTGTTTTTTCCTTCTTTAGCTAACGCTCATCTGTGAGTTGTTTTTTCCTTATACACCACAGTTTCTTTAGCTAACACTCATCTGTGAGTTGTTTTTTCCTTATACACCACAGTTTCTTTAGCTAACGCTCATCTGTGAGTTGTTTTTTCCTTATACACCACAGTTTCTTTAGCTAACGCTCATCTGTGAGTTGTTTTTTCCTTATACACCACAGTTTCTTTAGCTAACGCTCATCTGTGAGTTGTTTTTTCCTTATACACCACAGTTTCTTTAGCTAACGGTCATCTGGGAGTTGTTTTTTCCTTATACACTACAGTTTCTTTAGCTAACGCTCATCTGTGAGTTGTTTTTTCCTTATACACCACAGTTTCTTTAGCTAACGCTCATCTGTGAGTTGTTTTTTCCTTACTTTTCCCCAGTTTCTTTCACTCATTCCTTTTCTTGCTCTCCAGTTGTTACATCAACGATTATTACTTATTTTTTCTAAGAATTAGACATTAAATGTAAGTTTACTGCAGTATATTGTATATCATTAAGTAATTATTAAAATATGTATTTGATCCCTTGAAGACTTGCCACAGTTTCTGTGGCTACTTTTAGCCCTTTGGTAGTGCTGCCTTTCACCTCGTTGAATTTGCCATCCATTATAAATGCTTCTATTGAACTCATTTCATCCCTCATTTGTCTAGCAGGTCACGTCTCGATCAGTCAAACCATGTAACACACCATCCTCCCATCTCTTTAGAGCTGTCCCTTGTCTGTCACTGCTTTTGCCTTTTTTTCTGTTTTTGTGCCAAATATCCCTTAGGAAAGGCATTCTTCTGTCCCTTTGATGTAATTCCTTCAAGTGTTTCCTGTCCACCATGCTGTCTCTTTTCTCATCTCCTTATGGTTGCCTTAGTTATTTGATTATTTCCTGCTCATCTCTTTTGCTGGCATATGGTCCCTTTTGACTTCCTGATCCTGTCTTCCCTGGGGTATAATCTGACATTGCACATCCTCCCAGTTTGTATGTATCACCTCTTCTGTGTCTGATGTTGCTATCCCCATCCTCATCTTGCAGGCAATTCAGACTTCTACTGCCTGGGTTGTTAGCGTTCTTTGATACCTTTGTTTAAGTTTTGAACATCCTTTATATTTTGAACATTTGCACACTGCGTAGCCTGATCATTATCTTTCCTGTTGTACTTCTGGAATTGCAAGATATTTTAACCATCTGTCTGAAATATATTGTTCATTTAATACTTCCGGCACAGCTTTACTTCTCTGTAAAAACCCAGCAACATCTGAGTCAAAACTGCATCTCAGGAAGCAGTTTGGGATTAGCATTACTATTTTGCATCTGGCGAGAAAAGGAGCAAAGGACCATTGCTTTCTAGCTGCATGCAGCTGTGTTGAGATCAGGATTATCTCCACTGCCAGTCAGACAGCACCTCCAGGAATCAACTCCAGGCCTTAGAGGTGCCTCTTCCTGTTCATCCCACATTAGTAAGCACCTGGAAACACAGATGTGAACTTTCCAAACTTTTCTGTAACAAGCTTTGTTGAAATGGACATCCTGAGACAATGTAATCAGTTTTGTCATATTTACTGAGAACCAGCAACTACTTAACCAAGCTGACATAGTGTGTGAGAAATGTAGTTATATAATGTTATTGGAGGCAAAACCTTAAAACAAGGTAATGACAAATAACAAGCAGATTGTTAGTCCACACAATACCACAATAAACCACTCACACAAGTCATACCAAACACATAGACTTACGCTGAAACTCTTAAAAGTAACCCACCTGAACCACAAAGGCCTCCTAAATGTAACCTATTAAATAGGTACCTTCAAAAAACCTCACAAACACACACACAACTCAGGCTGCACCTACCATCTTAGAGTCACACTGACTCAGTTCAAAAGCTCATAGGGCAAACCTCCCCTTAATCCAATATTGTAGTCATAGGTGATTTCATTGTGAGATACACAGATGCATCTCTCAGCAGGTTGTGCAAGGCAAGGGTTATGGTCAGTTACCTGTCAGGTGTCTGAGTTGACCACATCATGAATGCACTCAAGTTATTGCATGATAAGTGCATGTATGACATGGTCATAGTACACATGGGGATAAATGACTTGAGATGAACCTCCCTGGACTGTGTCAAGAGAGACATGATGAAACTCTCGGAATCTGTATCTGAGGCAAGTACAATATTAGCCTTGAGCAACATTCTACATCAACAAGAATGATGTTGCAATCTGAACAAAAATTATTGACTTCAACAACTGGCTTTGCTTCTAATGTCATTTTAAGGGGGTGCAATATAGTTTACCTTTAAAATGTCGACTGCACATAGTCGAATGTGCACACCACCAAAATGTTTCCATGAAACCCATACCACCGAAACATCACAAAGCTGAAAAAACATCGAACATTGACATTTCTGACCAGGCCACACCTACAAACACGTGTTAACATAGGTCAAACAGGGGGTGAGATTTTGCGGTTTGGAATATCGGCATTTGAGGTTTTGATAAGGTGCAGTTCTGAGTTTGAGGAAGCGGTTTTCGACATTGCAACCATCAAAAGTTTGAAGGTAAACCGTGCAATATATATCAGTCTGTGTGGGAATGTTAGACAGTCCAAAGTGCTTTGCCAGAGATGGCTTGTACTTATTCACAAAGTCTTTTGTATATTGACTAAATCCTTTTCCACCCCATAGTGCCTTTTTAGTCAGTAGAACCCAGATATCATAAAGGTATTGATACTACATGCTAGTTCCCTTTGCAAAAAACTCCACTCTCTACAAGCACTGCTTACCTTGGAAATAATGATATATACATCATCACAGAGATCTTGTTCAATAACAATGACAGCTCTCCATCAGTGTAGGTTTTCATGACTGCCACACATTCAGGCCTACTGCATTAAATGAAGGCATTAAAGATGGCAACATGTCCATATTCTTAAAAAAGTTCACCTCCAGACTTGTTACTAACTTACTATTAATAAAACCCATTATCAAATAGAAAACTATGGGACCTTCTCTATCTCTCAGCCACTACGTCCTATCGGACCAGGCTCTGTGCATTAAACCAAAGACAACTAGGAGAGTTATGCATCCTCATATATGAATGCCCAGATATTCCTGGACTTCACCAATACAAACTGTCTGTAACAGATAGTCTGCACCCTAGTTAGGTGCTCCAGTTAATCAATGGATAGTTGAAATCTCCCATCAAAAATGTATTTTTATTCATGGGTAGTTGGGTAGCATTCGAAAGACATGCGTGCGTAAATGGGCGTGCCTTCGTTGAAGGTTGGGCATCGAGCTGGCACCTCGGAGTTTCATAAAAATTGACTGCCAATCATTAGTGGACCGGAGTTCTGCTGTGGCAACCCCTTACCGGGAAAAAGCCAAAAGGCAAACAACAACATTCATGGGTAGTTCAGAGGGCACACTTAGAAATATTTCATGGGTAACTGTGGAAATGCAAAGTGACCTATAGCAGGCTGTAAATTGATAATTTGTCTTGTTTACGACAATGTTAAGTTCATCCTCTTTAAAGACAGAAATCATGCAGTACAAGTTAGAGACACCTCAACAGAAAATAAAAAAACTGACCAGGGATGTTCCTCAGAGCTTAGTGATAGTAGACCTCCTTTTTACTTCTCAGATATTCAAACAGAGAGCCAATACCTCTGGGTAACAAAGTTTGCAGATGACTGTAATTTAGGGGTAGTTGTTAAGTCACTCTCTGGCACATGAACACATACTTTGTAATCTGATACAGTTCCAATACGGTGAATACTCTTTTCATGCAGTTTCCTTTTGAAAATAAAATAACATTTTACCAGATTATTGCATTTCTGCTCACACATCTTACCCCTTCCTACATTTAGGTAAGTTTTGTTGAAAAACCATCAGGAAATTAAGCTGTAATAGATACATTTCATGTCACTGGCACACTTCTTTATTCTGAAAAAGCCTCTTAATTTTTTAGTGATAAGGTAAACACTTTTGCCATTCTTACTTGGTATCTCATTGCCCTGATAAATAACTCTACAACTTTGTTTTCTGGGTCCCTGTGTCTAAATGGTGCTCTGCTGTTTAGGTAATTATCTCTTGCCTTAGCAACCTATTAACACCAATCACAATATTTTCAGTACCATGTTTTTTTTTTTTTTTTTGTAATCGCTGCTGAATAAAACTTTGCACAATTTCTTTTTTGCATGCTTTATGCTTATATGGCATAAAAAGGAAATGTTTTGTAGCCAGAAGACCCTGATTATAGGACTTTAGCTACCTCCTTCAGGTTTAGTAAACTGTGATTTGGCAGCTGTGCATGCCTTAATTCTGTCTTTATAAAAAAAAAAATTATCCTTGTTTCCCATCTTTCCTGATCTAGAGTAGTCCAAATACAGGCTTTGCTGTATTCTGGACTTTTGGAAAGTTCCTGTGTTGCCCATTTCCTTTCTTGGATAAAGGGAGGCTTCTTTGTTCACCAGTGGCAGTGGGGAGCTTGGAGCAGCCTATCTATCCCTGGAGGAGTGTTCCCAGCACAAGAATCTAGTAGTCTGTTGCAAAAAAGAAAAAAAATTATCCTTGTTTCCCATCTTTCCTGACCTAGAGTAGTCCAAATACAGGCTTTGCTGTATTCTGGACATTTGGAAAGTTCCTCTGTTGCCCATTTCCTTTCTTGGATAAAGGGAGGATTCTTTGTTCACCAGTGGCAGTGGGGAGCTTGGAGCAGCCTATCATCCCTGGAGGAGTGTTCCCAGCACAAGAATCTGGTAGTCTATTGCCCGTTTTGGGCCAATTTTTAGTTCTTTCAAGTCCCCCTGTATAAAACCAACTTTGGCGCGGTTTTTGCGCTTGTTACTACTCAGCCAAGCTCCTTGTGGTTCTGCAGAGTGGTGCTAGCAGCAGAGAGGCTAAAAGAGTGACTGCTAACCTGATAAAAGTGTTTGTTTTCCTGCTACTACCTGGGCGACTGTCCAATCTAGCTAAACTGCAAGTATTTCTGCTTCTTGAACTGTTTTAAATTGTTTAAATTTGTTTTTGCACCTGCACTTTTAAAGTTTGTCCTGTTTGTTGCTTTTACCTATTGAGGCTACACACTCAAGTGTGATAGCCTGTGTTACATATTTATTGCATTTTCCTGCTGTTTGTTGCAAAAAAAAAAAAAAAATTATCCTTGTTTCCCATCTTTCCTGACCTAGAGTAGTCCAAATACAGGCTTTGCTGTATTCTGGACTTTTAGAAAGTTCCTGTGTTGCCCATTTCCTTTCTTGGATAAAGGGAGGCTTCTTTGTTCACCAGTGGCAGTGGGGAGCTTGGAGCAGCCTATCTATCCCTGGAGGAGTGTTCCCAGCACAAGAATCTGGTAGTCTATTGGCCGTTTTGGGCCAATTTCTAGCTCTTTCAAGTCCCCTGTATAAAACCCACTTTAGCTGCTTGCGTGATTTTGCGCATAGCGCAGCATCGGGCAGCACCGCTTAAGTGGGTTTAAATCATTCTCGGCTCCACAAGGTTTGCTCTTGACTTTTTCCCTTAGAACTGATCTAGTTCTCATAATAAACACCCTATTCCCACTCTAAAGCCTGGCACTTGCTCACTAAAGCAATTATATAAGTCAGCACTAAAAATTAAAAGCACTACACCCCCACAAACTCCCTTGAGTACTTTGTTCCCCATTGGCCCTTTTTTTCAATTATAAAGGAATTCCCAATACTATTCTAGCATGTCCAAAGGTCAGTTGTCAATCTCCTCTCCGGTCCAGCTGGTGAATCTGGGAATCTTGAGGCAATGTTACAACTGCCTCATGTACACAGACAACCCTCTCCTCCTCCCAACAAATTCCAACACATGTGAGAGATGCAACCATATAGCCAAACTAGAGACTAAGCTCTCTCAACTCAGTACTGGCGTAACCAGTCAGGAGGAGAAGGAAACCACACTCACTACAATTCCAGTCTCACATAGACCTACCACGACAGCAAACCAAACACATAAACACACAAAAACATACTCGGAGGCTCTAAATAAAAATCTGCCTAAGAAGCAGAGACCACCAAAGCAGACACCCAAGCAACCGCTACCCCAATACAAAACACGTGCAACACATAGCTCACAAAGCCAGTGTGCCGAACAGTCACAGCCCTTAAGGCTAAATAACACACCTGATACACTTGTAATAGGTAACTCTATCGTCAGACACACTGACGTCCCACTCTCCAGGCTGAACAAGGAGAAGGTCACGGTGAGCTGCCTGTCGGGCGCTAGGATCTGCCACGTAACACAAGCACTCAGGTCACTCCAAGGCATGTACAAATATGACTCAGTCATTGTCCATGCTGGTGTGAATGACCTGAGATGTACCTCCTTGGACTACATGAAAAGAGACATAGAGGAGCTCTCTGAGCATGTAGCCCAGGCCAGTATGACCCTGACCTTGAGTAGCATCTTACCCTCACCAAGAATGATGCCACAATATGAAGACAAGATGATCAATTTCAACAATTGGCTTAAGTATTGGTGTCATTCAAAAGGGATCCAATGCCTGTCTGCCTGGGATGACATGCTCAACAAGCCACGATGCTTTGCTAGGGACGGCTTTCACCTGACACCCCTGGGCCTTTGGATATTGGCAAAGGCTCCTGCCACCCCCATAGTGCCTTTTTTAGGCAAGGCTCAAAAGACAAACCCACCTCCATAGGTATCACAAGGGATAAGAAACTAAGAGTAATGCTACTCAACGCCAGAAGTCTAAACCTCAAGATGCATGCACTCGAAACTCTCCTTAGCATGGAGAACATCGATATCTGTGCAGTAACAAAAACCTGGTTCAAGGCTCCCGAGAGCACCCCAGCACTACCAGGTTATACCTCATACCATGTTTTTCGGCCCCAAAACTTGGACCGAACCACAAAAGGAGGGGAGTATCAATATTCACCAAAGATACCCACACCTCCAGGTTGGTGGCACAGCACGAAGCATCAGAGACTATCCATGTGCAACTAACAGTGGGTAAAACTGCCTTCCAGTTTATAGCCTTCTACAGACCACCCTCCCAAACCCAGGAACCCCACTCGGCCTTCCTGAGAACACTGGAAAATATGAAGGTCTCTCCAAACACCATTATATTGGGTGACTTCAACTACCCTAACATAGACTGGGAGCATTACTCTAGCTCCAAAACCCTAGCCCAAAGGTTCCTAGAATTTATAAACTCAAATGCTATGGAACAACTTGTTTCCACTCCCACAAGAGGGGAAAACATACTGGACCTGATCATCACCAACATGGGGACTCTATGCTCCAGACCAGAAGTGTATCCCTCACTGGTAAGATCAGACCATAAACTAATCTCACTAGATATTCACATCCCGACCCCAGCCCCTGCCCAGAAAACCACAGTGAAAAACTTCTCTAAAGCAAATTTCACACTCCTCAAAACCGAGGTGGAATCCTTCAAAGCCCCCGGGCCTGTGGAAAATACGGCCCAGACCGCAGAATCCTTTATAAACGCATTCTATGAACACCTTCAGGAATGCATGGATCATGCAATCCCAAATAAAACCAAGACCCTATCCTTCAAAGATAGGCATCCTGTTTGGTGGACCCCAGCCATAAACAAACTATACAGTAGAAGGAGGAAGCTACTACATGATAGAGCAAAATCCCAAAAAGGGAAGGCATCTCTGATCAGTATTAGCAAAAAACTACGGGCACTCATAAAATCGTCTAAGGCCAGCTTCGAGAGAAAAATTACACAGGACACTAAGGATAATCATAAGGCTTTCTTTAGTTATGTTAGGAACCTGGGTGGGAATTCCCAGATATGCTCAGAATTAGTCCAAAATGACAAAAAATACACCGAACCCACAGACATTGCCAACATCCTAGCTGACAGGTTCAGCGCAAACTTCTCCCCCCCCTTCCCCACCAAAAGGGCAAATATCTATCCCAGCAGAGTGCTGCCACCCTGACATCTCAGATGCTCAGGTAAGAGCCACCCTCTCCAAAGCAAAAAACACAGCATCAATGGGACCAGACGGTGTCCCGGGCTGCGTCCTACATGAACTCCAAGAAGAACTAAACCCAAACATAAAACTACTGTTCAATCTCAGCCTTACTACAGGATATGTACCCAAAGAGTGGCGTACAGCAACAGTGGTCCCTCTCCACAAAGGTGGTGCCTCAATGGATCCTGGAAACTATCACCCCATAAGCTTGACTAGCTTGGTCTGCAAAGCTATGAAAAGGATCATCATGGATCTCATAAATAAAGATATTGAGGACCTACAGACACTGGATCCTACCCAGTTTGGCTTTGTTAAGGGCAGATCCTGCCTCTTAAACCTGGTCGATTTCTTTGAAACAGTCACCAAGGCCATTGACGAGGGGAAGGTGGTCCACACAGCCTACCTGGACCTTGCAAAAGCCTTCGATACAATACCCCACTCGGGCATTATAGATAAGCTCACCAGCTTAAATATAAACCCCTATAGAACCCACATGGTTAGAATTGCTGGAGCCATGTCAGACTCCAAACCAGTTACAAGTGGCATCCCACAAGTCTCAGTCCTGGGACCTCTCTTGTTTGGTATATATTTCTCAGAGGTACAGGCTAACACGGAAGGACTGTGGCTGACCAAGTTCGCAGATGACTGCAAACTGGGCGCCATAATAGACTCTCCAGCCGACACAAGCATCCTACAAAAGGGCCTCATAGAAACAGACAACTGGTGCCAGAGCCATGGCCTCAAGCTAAATGCCAAAAAGTGTATAGTCATCCCCTTTGGCAAAAACAAAGTGCCCACAAATTACCACATAGGTGGTAATCCATTAATGGAAGAAATAATTAGGGACCTGGGGACCCAAGTTGATAGCAATCTCTCATTTGACAACCACGTGGCCAAAGTGGTTAGAAAACATTTTATATAGCCCACCTAATCATGAAGAGATTCACATCTAGATCAGGGGAGGTCATCGTGCCTCTTTACTCATCCCTCATCAGGCCCATAATTGAGTACAATGCCCCTTTTCTGATGTACCTTACCAGACACCTGCAGCAACTGGAAAAACCCCAAATGTACCTCACCAAGAGGATCAAAGGGCTCAAACAGATGCCATATGCTGCCCGGTTAAAGAAACTCCAGCTCTACTCAGTGGCATACCGCCTGCTCAGAGGCATCTGTGCCTGACGTATAAAGCCATGTCCAACCCGGAATTAATGGACATGCTGCACCACCGAAAATCCAAATCCCATCGAGCTACGCACTCGAGAGACTTAAACCTCAGCACTGAAATAAATAGGATATGCTGGAGGGACAGATTCATAACCCAGAGGCTCCCTTCACTCTGGAATAAAATCCCAGTCCAGGTTAGGCAGAGACTCTCTTCAAGAGGAATCTTGATGAGTGGATGGGAGATAGTAGGTTTACCCCGGGTATCACTTCTGTGTCACTGTTAGACAGAGGCACAGTATACTAACCTCGAAAAAGGGCATAGCAAAATTCATTTAAAATGGGTGGCGAAAGCCAAACACACTTTGGCTAGGCTTATAAATGCCCTAGGGCAGATAGCCTAGTATGAACCTATGAACCTATAATGCATTACAATTCTCCTTCTAATAGAAGTCTGTATATTTCACAATTGTGTTTCCCTTTAGGCTTACTGCTATCGTGCATTTCTTCGCTGACAGCTGCCACTCCAGTTCAGGCTATTCTCTTCCACAAATACATTCCCAAAAATAGTCATCCTACCAGCTTTCATTGGAAGTCTGGACATTGGCTAAGTCTCAACCCTGCCATTCGTCCCAGAGGGTTGGGAGGGTTGCCTAATGGTTACAGTGTGTGCCTTACAAACACAAGGTGCAGGGTTTGAGTCTCACAAGGGATAATTGGCTAAGCTTAAAATGGCTCACAAGGGCAGTTAGCTTAGTACTAACCTATGAACCTATGACTGCATAATGCTTAACTGCAAGTACACAGGGAACTATGTTATTAAAGTCATCATCTACTTGAGTGTCTGTTCAGATATCATCAAACACTGCCATGTGCTTATCTCCCAGCCCCCTCCCCTGTTCCTTCCCAGTCCAAATGAAACCTGTCCTTAAAACACATCCTTCCAATGACCCTAACCAGAATGAATGGCCTAGGTAGATAGGTAATATTTCTCTTCAGCAACTGCAGGCTTAGCAGAAGTTATAAATTATGCATTATCCCTCTTAGCAGTAGTTTTTTTTTACCCGCTACTAAGTTAGGCCACAAGCCCTTATGATAACCTTGCATGGCTGCTGTTTTAAAGCAACCTACCAGTGCTGTGTTGCTTCTTTTATTAACTCTCACATGTGGCTTTTTTCCTTTAACCTGTCACTGTGGAAATTGAGAATGAATATGAATCATCTGGTTCCACTGGAAAAATTTTACTCCAAGACATTCCATATATTTGAGCCAGTAATTCCCCTTTTGCATGTGCAGACTGGTGTGAAGGTTAAGACTGCCCACCATAAATTCCCTTATAGATATATATGGTGTTGAGTAACCCTTTTTTACTCAGTTTTGCCCTATTGGCTAGATAGAGGTTAATCTTCTTTCCCTATTTCCTCAACAGGTTTATATACCAGTTTGTTAAGTAGACTCCCATGTCCTTAGGCAAAGTACTGTGTGCTTCTGCCCCTTTCATATGGTCTCCTAATATTTTAAAAGTAGTGACATGACATCCATCCACTCACCCCCTATAAAAGCAAATACTTCTGCTATATAATCATCAGAGTGTGTGTTGCATGGTCGACCAAGCAAAACATCAAACCACAAGTTATCAAGTAGAAGTGTTCAAAACATAACCTACAGAAAAGTAAAACAAAACTAAAATTATTTTTCGCTTTTTTTTTATAGGGGACAATTCCCCCTGCGCCCACCATGCAGTAGGCTGCACCCTCACCCCCTGCTAATTATATATACCATCTCTGAGATAGCATTACAGTGGGGAAAATGTAAGTTCTCTTATTCCCACTGTACTACAATCTTGCACAGAAATAAAAGCTGTTACATGTAATTGGCTGACTTTATTCTCTTCAACAAAATATTTGAGAAAACGAACATCAGTTAATCATTGATACTGTTATCTACCTTTCTTCTATGATCTGTAGGGATTTTCCTTTATAATCTTTAGGAGTCTGTTTAAAACATTCAAATAAAAACTGTTTAACTTCATCAAAATTCAGACAAACCTCATATGATATTGCATGCACTGCCAGTGCATGAGCAGAGGAGTTAAAATTATGAACCATAGCTATTGGTCAGTTTGGTGTTGATTACATACACTTAGAAATGCCTATCTTAAACTATCACCTCATTTTCTCAGACTTCATTAATCTGGGCATTGAAAATCTCTTAACCCTGGACTCTCATCAATTTGGCTTTGTCAAAGGAAGGTCTTACCTTTCTAACCTTAGTAATTTGAAAAGGTTACTGAAGCAGTTGATAGTGGTTATGCAGTGTATACAACATATTTAGACCTGGCCAAGGCCTTTAACAACTATTCCCCATACAGGCATTAATGAAAGGCTTATAAATCTGAAAATAAATCCTTATATTGTGCTGTGGACAGCTAACTGGTTGCCTGACAGAATCCGTGTGGTTAAAGTTGCATGAGCCACTTTTTAAAACAAAAACATTACCAGTGGTGTACCACAGGGCTCAGTTTTGGGTCTTCTCCTATTTGGCCTATATTTCTCAGACCTTTAGGCCAGCACTCCTGGCCTATAGTTAACTAAACTTGTAGACAACTGTAAATTGGGTGCTATTATTTGATATTCACCTGACAAATAATTGCTCCAGCATGGGTTAGAACATGTTAACAATTGGTGGAAAGATGATGGTCTCATATTAAATGCAGAAAAATGTAGCATAGTTCATCTTGGTAATCAAAGCAGTTTCAGTTACCATATCAGAGACGCACCCTTCCAATCAGACACTGTCAGAGATCTGGGTACTCTTGTTGATAATTCCTTATCAGTTGTCTGACATGTCTCCACAGCAGCATATCACTGGCTTCAAGAATCTTAGCTATCAGGAGAGACTGTCAGTCTTTTCTCTATACTCAGTCACTTACAGACTCATCTTTGGAGATCTGTGTCTAGTGTTTTGAACCCTATTTGACCTCCTATTATTTCACAGAACTAATGGTACCTCAAATACTCAGTTAAAGGAAATAAACCCTCACAAACAGATAAAGAACATGTTGGCATGATAGATTCGTATACCAACATATCCCTCACATCTGAAACAAACTTTCACTACATGTCAAGCATAGTACCCTTGCTACTTTTTAGGTAAACCTAAATAATTGAATGGGCAGCCTAAAACTTTCCCCCTGTCTGTCTTGTCTTGCACTTCCTTAAGGCTAGAGGGAATGCTGGAATAGGATTTTTGGAAAGGCTATAAATGGTCTGCAGACTGATTGACTAGTACTTACCTATGAACCTAAATTTATTCCTCCTTTTTACTGAGGGAATAGTTTAGTAGTGACATTGGTATGTATCTAAGGTTCAGATCCCAACCATTACCTATGTCATTTGAGAAAGAGACAGCATCTTTCTCTCATGTTAACTTTGCTTCTCCCTTTCATGTGCCTCATTGTGTTCCATTTGTCTCGGATGCTTTTAGATGTTTTATTTCCAACTCTAGTTCTAAACTTTTCAGCTGAATTTACATTCTGAGGTCATATGGGGATGGACTAAATTGTTTTGATACATTTTCTGCACCTTCAGCCACTGATGAGCAGTTTCCAGTTTCAATGGACTGTGTTTAGCAGCACATAAGTAAGGCTCCTGCATGCCAATGTACACCCCCCTCGCTTTTCAACTAATTTTGAAGCTGGCATTCTCCATACTCTACAGAGTTCTTTTTTGTTTGTTTTCTAACTACTCTGATAAAAAAGTGAAATTTCTTCTGTGCAAGATATATTACTGTATTTTCTGCTTGCACTGTAACCCATTTTGATGCCTAAAATTGCTTTGCAACCTATCAAATTCCAGTTTACAAGTTCAACTTCCACCTACTAATTTTGCAGACTGGCACTACTGTTTTTAACTAACATACAACTATCATCAAAAATGTAGATGACAGAACAAGTAGTATGTGGTTTAAATCCAACTACTGGTCCTAGATAATATATAAAAGACAATTAGCCTTAAGGGTGTACAATAAATGTACAATGTTGTCTTGGAAAACAACCAAGCCCTGCAAGATCCAAATGAGCTTTACATTGTACTCCTACAAATTAGAGTTATAATCACTGGCTTCTCAATATTTCCCCCACATCAGACTGAGCCTAATGCCTTCCAATGCATCCTTAATGACAGTTATTGAAACCTGACCTGAATTATTTTGCAGACAGACACACATGCTCACACACAAACACAAATCATAACTTTCCAGCATCAACACCCTCCTTCCCAAGCTTTTATGTATGCAGCTACCCAATATATTACATAGGCAAACCAATAATACAAATTATTGTTTACTCCTAAAATAAGCCAACCTTCAAATATTTGAATTGTAGCAATGGTTTATGCAGTATCACTTTGAAGGGTTTATGCCCACAGTTAGTTCAACTAGTAAAATGCATAAACCCTTTGTGATAATAAGTAAAGTATTTTTGCACAGGAACTCCATCCTTTACCTAAAATAAATATGTTAATGCATTCTTCCTAATAAATGTATAAACAGTACAGGATATGTTCAAGGAATTCAAACTAAAACATTAAAACACACGTAATGTTCAAAAAATGTCTTACAATTAAACTAGAAACTATCTGCTATGGCTAAGTGATGCATTATGCCATTACTACTGTTGTTTCTTAGGTAGGATCAAAATTAACATTTTAAGAGTTCTTAGAGGCAATAAAATACAGCTTAATCATTGTATCTCCAACAAGGGGATTGCAGTAACTCCCTTGGTGGATTGACTTAAATTAATCTTGTAAATTTGCTTATTTAAGTCTGATGTAGGATTTCTTGTTAGTGCTGCGTTTCACACTTTGGAATATGTTTTCTTGCTTGCAGTTATATGCCTGAGGAAGAACCATAATATTCAGCAAGCAAGAGTCCAAATAAGAAACTTGCTTTTGGCTTAGCTTATGTCTCCAAGCAACATTGGACTTTGCAACATTATGTACATTTAAACAGTCAAGAAGTTTAATACATTTCCACAGCTACAAATGTAATTATATATCATTTTACACATTTTTGCATATTATAATTTCCTGAAAAGGCAAGGACAATACCATTTATTTTGCTTATGTCTTTCAAATAATGTATATAGGTTTTTAATCTGTTACAGCTCCAATACAGCTAATACTCTTTTCATGAATTTTTCTTTTGAAAAAGAAAAAAGTAATATTTTCCCAATTATTACACTATTCAGCGTGAATATAGCCAGAGAGTCAAGATTACTCTTTGCCTTAGCATCTACATGGAATAAGTTATTTGTGAGGCCCATGCCCTGGCCCAGAAATCAAGGAGCCTCAAGCCTCACCACTAACACCAGTGAGGAGCTTCTCACATAGGAGGAAAGTATAACAAATACACACAGTAAAATTCAATCTTCCTTAAGAGCACACAGATATCACAGTCAGTCCAGGCTGGTCACTCCCTTGCTCTCCAGGTCTCCAATAAGACTCCCCACTGGCACAGCTATAGGGTCCAGATCTCAGCCTAGTGGGCAAGCTAAAATCTCTGGCACCCTCTCCATCCAACCAGTGCTTTGTTTCCCTGCCCAAGTAGCTGACACACACACACACACACACACACACACACACACACACACACACACACACACACACACACACACACACACGCACTTTGAGGAGAGTTTATATAACTACACATACACTGCTGGGGAAGGCTGGCCCAGGTTCTCCAGTTGTGCCCCTTTTTCCCAGACTATACGGCAGTACCAGCTGCCACCACCTACTAATATTTATCAGCTACTCAAATGCCCTTAAAAGGGTGTCCAATTATTACTGTGCAATATTACTATCCAAATGGTAGTATCGCCCAGGCTAAAGCTATTGGAGTGGCTTTGTACAGTTTCACCAAAGGCATGCAAGTACTCTAAAGAGCTTAAATTATCTCTACAAAACAGCCACAGTTGAAAGGGTTTTAAAAATATTTAATAACAAATAGTCAAAACACAAGACAATACTTTTTACTACACAGTGCTAATCAGAGTTCAGAGATCACAGAGAAATACTTAAAATAATTCAGTAGTACAGTTCTGACATCACAAAAAAAACACAGTGTAATCTTTCTAGTTTCTAGCTATTTCTAAGGGAAAACACAAGTCTAAGATAAACTTACATATAGAGCAAGACAGTGCTGGGGAGTTGGGTGGTCAAGACAAAAATGCTTAATGCTCTCTGATTCTCTCTGTTTTTAAAATCACATTCCTGGTTCACATTACAGCATACTTCACACTTCCCTGGGTTCCCAGACTAACATAAACTACATTTACATTCTTCACCTCTGGGCAGAAACCAGAGCAATAAAGGACATATATGCATGCAAATTCTGGCCATTAACTCTGGCCTTAAAACAATAGGCAGGATGCCTCACTCTAGACTTACTGGCTCCAAGTTTTAACATCAGAAGGTCACAACATGCTTTACTTGGTCAGCAGAGTGCACTGTTGTTACATTTTTTTCCAGTTCCACATGTAACATTATTTTTACCATTTAAGACACAATCCTGTGGTTTACATTAATATTTACAGATGACAGAATTATCTCCGAAATTCTATCTGGCCAGGCTGGCAGCCTTCAGCTATCTTTGCCCAATCTTCACATAACCCCCCCCCCCCGGAGAACTCAAGCTAGTTTTTCAAGTGACTCTTGAGAAACGCTGCTTGAGGGAGTTTGGTCTATCTGAGTATACCTTACCCCGTTCCCTGTCACGAGAGTCCATCTGCACTGGCATTGCTAATCCCACTGTGGTGCTGCACAGACATATATGCTTGCAACCCCAGGCTCCATCTTAGCAACTTGGCATTTTGCTGGCTGACTCTGTTTAACCATGTTAGGGGGTTGTGATCTGTCATAACAGTGAATTTCCTTCCATAATGATAAGGCTGACGTTTCTGCAGTGCCCACACTATGGCTAGACATTCTTTTTCTACAGCTGCATAGCATTCCTCCCTAAGTTGGAGCCTATGACTGAGATAAACCACTGGGTGTTCTTCTCCCTCTGAAGAAATATGGCTAAGTACAGCCCCCACCCCATGGTTTGAAGCATCCACCTGCACAACAAATTCTTTGCTGTAATCTGGACTGACTAACACAGGGGGTCCTCCCAAAGCTTCTTTAAGCTTCTGGAATGCCTGCTCACATGCTGGTGTTCACACTACCTTATCTGGCCTGTTCTTCCTTGTCAGGTCTGTGAGGGGAGCAGCTATGGTACTATAACTGAGGATGAAATTTCTGTAGTACCCTGCTGTCCCTGAAAATGCCCTCACCTGCTTTTTAGTAACAGGTGCAGGCCATGCCTGAATGGCTTCCACTTTGGCAGGTTCTGGCCTTATCTTACCACTCTCCACTCTATGTCCTAGGTAGGAGACCTTTGCCATACCCACCTGACATTTGCTCGGCTTAATGGCCAACCCTGCCCTCAGTAGTCTGCCCAGCATGTCCCTGACATGCTGTAGGTGTTCTGGCCAGGAATGGCTGTAGATGGCAATATCATCTAGGTAAGCAAGGGCAAACCCTCCTGCTAGGATATGATCTACCAGCCTCTGGAAAGTTGCTGGAGCATTCCTCATCCCAAAGGGCATCTTTGTGAACTCATACAAGCCAAAAGGAGTCACAAAGGCTGACTTCTCTCTAGCATAGGGAGTCAAGGGCATCTGACAGTAACCCTTGGTAATATCAATGGTTGTAAGATACTTAGCCCCACCCAGCTGCTGTAGGACCTCATCTGTCCTAGGCATCGGGTAAGCATCTGAATCTGTGTGACTATTTAATTTCCTGTAGTCCCCACAGAACCTGGTGCTGCCATCCTTCTATTGCACCAGCACCACTGGGGTGGCCCAGGGACTGTTGGACTCTTGAATCACCCCTAGTTCCAACATCCTCTGTACCTCCTCCCTCAGAGACTGTTTGACTCTATAAGGAGCCTGCCTAATGGGCCTTTGGTGTCCTGTATCCACCTGGTGCTGCCCCAGGCGGGTGCACCCTGGTTTCCCAGTGAACATGTCCCCAAATTCCTGCAACACTGCTCAGATTTCTCAAACCTGGGTAGGAGATAGCTGCTGGGACATTGCTACCTCTTCCACTGAGGTGTCAGCCCGAGCTTCACTGAGGAGATCAGTTCCCAGATCTCCCTCAGACTCCTCCTGCAATCCACTGCAAATGGTCAGCACAAGGGCCTCCCTATCATGGTAAGTTTTCATCATGTTAACATGGTATAATTGTGCCCCTGCCTTCTGCCTAGAAGTTCCACCATGTAGTTAACATCATTTACCTTTCTTACTACCTTGTAGGATCCCTCCCAAGCTGCTTTGCAGCTTGTTGTGCCTGACAGGAATGAGAACCATTACCTGCTGCCCCATAGCATACTCTCTAGCTTGAGCATTCCTGCCATACCAAACCTTTTTCTGTTGTTGGGCTTCTGCCAGGTTTTCCTGACCAAGCCCATTAGTTCCCCAAGCCTTGTCCTGAGGTTTAGGACGTATGTTACAACAGACTCCTTGTGAGACTCGCACTCACCTTCCCACTCATCTTGAATTAAATCTAGAGGTCCCCTCACCCTATGCCCATTCAGAAACTCAAAGGGTGAAAAACCTGTGGATTCCTGGGGAACCTGTCTGTAAGCAAACAACAGATGGGGCAAATATTTGTCCCACTCCCACTTAAATTGATCTGCAAATGCCCCTAGCATGGACTTGATTGTAGAGTTTAACCTCTCAACAAGGCCATTAGTCTGGGGATGGTAGGGGGTGGTCTTCATGTGCTTCACCCTGCAGGACTTCCACAGACAAGCCAGCAGGTCTGACATGAAATTGGCACCTCTGTCAGTCAATATTTCTTTTGGGAAACCTACACTACTGAAAATCTCTAATAAAGCATTTGCCACCTTCTCTGCCTCGATGGAGGACAAAGCCACTGCCTCAGGGTATCGTGTAGCTTAACCCACTACCACTATGATATACTTTTTCCCTGTGGAACTTGGGATACTCAGAGGACCCACAATATCCATAGCTACCCTCTGAAATGGCTCCTCAATTGCAGGCAAAGGCTTCAAAAGAGCTCTCACCTTGTCTCCTGCCTTGCCTACATTTTGGCACTGTTCACAGGCCCTGCAGTACCTTGTTACATCTCTGGAAATTCCAGGCCAATAGAAGTTCTGCATAATATGCCTCTTTGTACGTTTTATGCCCATATCACCTGCAAAGGGAATATCATGGGCTATGGCTAGAAGCGCCAGATGGTAGGCTCTAGGCCCTACCAACTGCTGTACTCTCTCACCTTCTACCCCTCCCTCAGCTGTCCACTCACTGTATAATAACCTTTGTCCCAGTATACAGATTCCCCCTTTCCTTGAGAATCAGGTGTCTCCCTAGCTACCTGCCTCAGGCCTTGCAGTGTAGGGTCTGAGAGCTGAGCCTGTCTCAAGTCTGTCCTTGTAACCCTTCCCAGCTCCCCTTCCACTGGAAGTCTGGCATCCTCGGACAGTGGTGCCTCACTGTCAGCCTGGGTACTACTATTCACCTCTACCTTTGCAGTCACTCTGTCCAAGGGACCATCAGTACCCCCAAGCAGTTGTGGATCACCTTCAGTCTCACTGCTACAGGGTAGCTCCCTCCCTGAAATAACCACCTCACCAGTCCTGGCTGCAAGTATGCAGTCTGTCTGGGTCTCCCCCAGGCTACCAGACTTACCTGCTTGTCTCCAAGCCTGACTGCATGTAACTGCACAAGCACAGGGTACTGCACTATCAGAATTGTTCTCTATCAGGACATCTGCAGGTATATCCTCAAACACACCTACTTGCTGGCTTCCTTTTCCACCCTCCCAGTCAAGGTGAACCACAACCAAAGGTATTTGGAATGGGATCCCTCCTAAAGCCCTGACTGGAGTAGACTGCCCAGGCAAGTAGTGCTCCTCTGTAACCATTGCAGGCTTTACAATGGTTATATCAGAGGCTGTGTCTCTCTTGGCAATGTACTCTTTGCCATTCACTACAATAGGATATAACCTCTGGTGGTAGTTTGGTATCCTTGCTGTCCCAAGACAACCTACTATTGGCATTTTGTCTTTCCCACTTACTGGCTCCCTCACCTTTTGTTCCCCACCTTGCCTCCGTGGACACCTGTATGCCACATGGGCCCACTGGTTGCATTCAAAACATTTAACCCTAGCTCCTGGACGTGTACCTGGACTAGTGGCTTCCCCTGCTACTGGCAGATTCTGTTGGGGCAGTCTGTGCTGCCCACCATGGGTTCCTTTAGACCCATGAGCAGTACTGGGGGTCTCTTTCCTGTGCAGGGCTGCCCTGATTGCCAGGTATAGGTCTCCCTTCTTCCCCAATTCATCTTAAGTAGCACATTGTCTATCAGTGAACCAGATCCTCATGTCCTCAGGCAAAGTGATAAGGGCTTGTTCCCTCACCAAAAGGTCTGCCAGCCCTTCAAAAGTGGTGACCTGATATCCACTCACCCACCTATGGAAATAAGTGCTCAGTTCAGCAACATATTCGCACACACTTTCATCTGACTTGCGTTTATTCTCACAAAACCTTTTCCTATACATTTCCGGTGTTAGCTTAAACAATTCTAACAAGTGATTTTTAACAGCAGTATAATCAAAACATGCAACTTCAAGACATTTTTGACAAAACAGTTACAGCTTTACGATGGAGTAAGGGGGTCAGGAACTGTACCCAGAGCCTTTGGTCAACACTATACTGTTTGCATACCCTCTCAAACATATGAATGAAACTATCAAAACTGTGGAAGAAATTTACTGACCTTTTGTGCTTCTGGGGTCCAGTTACTCCCTTCCTCATTACCTCCATGACTCTGGCAAAAAGTCAGCATTTCCCTCTCATGCCTCCTCTGATGCTCTTTTTCCTTGGCTTCTATCTCCAAACACCTGGCCTCCAACTCAAGTCTCTTTAGCTCCAGATGGATTTTTAAGTCCTTTGCAGAAAGGTTGAGCTGTCCATTCTCCAAGGGTATTATATCTCCACTGCCAGTCTGATTGTCTTCCTGGTTGCTGTTTTCTGATGCAGCTGTAACCAAGGCTGCAATCAGGTCTGCCTTAGTCAAGTTTTCATGCACCAGTCCCCTAGCCTGGCACATCTCCACCAGCTGGTTCCTTGTCAGTTTTCCATACTCCTCTGCTGACATGCTGCCTGCTCACCCTGACTAACTAAGCTAGCAAAAGAAATAAAACAATTGTGATCTGAACTCTGAGTATTCACTGTGTGGCTGATTTAGAGTACAAAACACCTTCAAAGCTCACTGTACACAAGCTACAGGAATTCACTCTACCCACACCACTACAAGCCAATTAGTATTTGCCAACCAATTAATATGTGGTGTGGATATCCCATCACTGCCCAACAATTTAATATGTGATGTCCATGCCCTGGCCCAGCAATCAAGGAGCATCGATCCTCACCACTAACACCAGTGAGGGTCATCTCATATAGGAGGAAAGGATAACAAATACACACAGTAAAGTGTAATTTCCCTTAAGAGCACACAGAAATCACTGTCAGTCCAGGGCTGGTTGCTCCCTTGCTCTCCAGGTCCCCAATAAGACTCCCCACTGGCACAGCTATAGGGTCCAGATCTCAGCCTAGTGGACAAGCTAAAACCTCCAGTACCCTCTCTGTCCAACCAGTGCTTTGTGTCCCTGCCCAAGTAGCTGACACACACACACACACAGACACACACACACTTTAAGAAGAGTTTATATAACCACACAGACACTCCTGGGGAAGGCCGACACATGTTCTCCAGCTGTGCTCCTTTTTCCCAGACTATACAGTAGTATCAGCTGCCACCACCCACTAATATTTATCAGCTAATGGTGTCCAATTATTACTGTGCAATATTATTATCCAATTTGTAGTATAGCCCAGGCAAAAGCTATTGGAGTGGCTTTGTACAATTTTATCAAAGGCATGCAAGTACTCTAAAGAGCTTACATTATCTCTACAAAAACAGCCACAGTTGAAAGGGTTTTAAAAATATTGAATGTTGTTGTGTCTTTGGCTTTTCCCGGTTAGGGGTCGCCACAGCGGAACTCTGGTCCGCTAATGATTGGTAATTGATTTTTACGTGCTGAGTTACCAGCCCTGATGCACAACCTTCAACAAAGGTACGCCCATTCACACATGTCTCCACACAGAAGACGCTCTAGCTGAGAATCGAACTGGACAGAGTAAATAGTCAAAACACAAGACAATACTTTTTACTACACAGTGCTAGTCAAGAGTTCAGAGATCGAAATAGACCAAAAGCACAAAGAAACCAAGAACAGGTACAAACCACGACAGTAGAAGCAGCCAAATAATCCACCACTTTATTTTAATACGAATTCTCTCTTAACACAGCACAGTAGGACAAGCGCTTTCGCCTGATAAATATCAGGCTTTATCAAGACAAATTGTTAAATGGATGTGCTCAGATTTATATAGTACATTCAATTAAAAACCTTAATTGGTTCATAGCCATTACAAACCAATTAGTTACGTTTTAAAGTGCTAATGCTTCGTGAACTAATGTTACAAACTGTTACTGAAATGTTGAATGAACAAAAACTTGATCAATACATATTCTTAAATTGAAGTACGTAAATTAAACAATACAAAACTTTACCTACAATATTAGTGTCAACTAATGCAAAATAATACTGAATAATTGTATGCTTATGAAACTTGTGGACAACCAAATTTATGAATGCCTCCTAAATATAAAGAAACAGTCCTTAGTCTTTAAAAAGTTTTGTATTGTTTAATTTACGTACTTCAATTTAAGAATATGTATTGATCAAGTTTTTTATTTAACACAGAAGTGTTCATTCAACATTTTAGTAACAGTTTGTAACATTATTTCACGAAGCATTAGCACTTTAAAACGTAACTAATTGGTTTGTAATTGCTATGAACCAATTAAGGTTTTTAATTGATTGTACTATATAAATCTGAGCACGTCCGTTTAACAATTTATCTTGATAAAGCCTGATATTTATCAGGTGAAAGCGCTTGTCCTACTGTGTTGTTTTAAGAGAGAATTTGTATTAAAATAAAGTGGTGGATTATTTGGCTGCTTCTACTGTCGTGGTTTGTAAGAGTTCAGAGATCACAGAGAAATACTTAAAATAATTCAGTAGTACAGTTCTGACATCACAGAAAAACACTTAGTCTAATCTTTTTAGTTTCTAGCTATTTCCAAGAGAAAACACAAGTCTAAGATAAACTTACATATGGACCAAGGGGTTCCTATTACCAGATCAAAAGACCGTAATCACGAATACGAAGACAGCAACATGGATTGCGCGAAAGACGGAAAGGCACCTATTATTACTATTATTTGGCTGCTTCTACTGTCGTGGTTTGTAAGAGTTCAGAGATCACAGAGAAATACTTAAAATAATTCAGTAGTACAGTTCTGACATCACAGAAAAACACTTAGTCTAATCTTTTTAGTTTCTAGCTATTTCCAAGAGAAAACACAAGTCTAAGATAAACTTACATATGGACCAAGGGGTTCCTATTACCAGATCAAAAGACCGTAATCACGAATACGAAGACAGCAACATGGATTGCGCGAAAGACGGAAACGCCAAATGTCCAAAATAGCGACAATTTAAATGTTGAAGTGTAATGGTTGACCCCATCTGTGGTATAGCTCCGTAAGGTAAGTGTGCAATAGATAGGACTTTGGGGTTAGGATGTGGGTTAAGGTAAGTGAATAGATAGGTGATGTATGTAACATTTAGTGTAGTGTTAGAAGTAGGAATTTATTTAACTGTATGTATGTGTATTATTTTTTTTTTGGGTGTATGTCTGTAGGGGAAGTGTGCGGTAGGTATGGACCTTAGGTTAGGGAGGGGTTAAGGATAGTGCGTAGATAGTTATGTGTGTGGGGTTTAGTGTAGGGTTAGAAGTAGGGTTTTGGAGCTTTACTTTAGGTTAGAAGTAGGGTTTAGTTAGTGTATGTATGTGGTTTATTTATTTTGTTTGGGTAGGTAGTAGTATGTAGCGAGTGGTGGGGTTGGCCGACTATGACAGTTCATTATTTTATTTTTCACTGTTTAGTGTGTTTGGGATTTTTGCAGTTCGCGTTATAGGTGTCGACATTTAGGTATTTGGGTAAAGGGTTTTTCGGTTTGGTAATAAAGTCCCTGGAGCAAGACAATGCTGGTGAGTTGGATGGTCAAGACAAAAATGCTTAATGCTCTCTGATTCTGTCTGTTTGTAAAATCACATTCCTGGTTCACATTACATCATACTTCACACTTACCTTGGTTCCCAGGCTAACAGAAACTACATTTACATTCTTCACCTCTGGGCAGAAACAGAGCAATAAAGGACATTTATACATGCAAATTCTGGCCATTAACTCTGGCCTTAAAACAATAGGCAGGATGCCTCACTCTAGACTTATTGGCTCCAAGTTTTAACATCAAATGGGTCACAAAATGCTTTACTTGGTCAGTAGAGTGCACTGTTGTTACAATTTTTTTTCCAGTTCCACATGTAACACTATTTTTAACATTTAGGACACAAGCCTGTGGCTTACATTAATATTTGCAGATGATATAATTATCTCCAAAATTCTATCTGGCTAGGCTGGCAGCCTTCACCTATCTTCACCCAATCTTCATAGTATTTACTGAATATCAATCACCAGTCACTGCTATATGCTGTTAGTCAAAGAAAAGGGGTATCTATTATGACAGCAGACAGGCTACAATGTTGGTTCCTGTTCAAAGGAGTTGCTCATATGATAATGAGTAAGGTGGAGCAAAGCAAAATGGTGGTGATAAGAGGTGCCTGCATTGTTTTGTAATCAGCCTCAGGAGCCAAGAACCATGGATCCAGTAAACTTATACTGCATGCCGGCCTTTGCACAATTATCCATGTTCATTGCAGCTATGAAAAGGGAAACTGGTTATAAACCAATACTGCGACAAGTGTAAAATATTATGCTAGGGTCAAAAACTTGTTGCACCATGATTTTATTGCTGAAGAAAAGTACTTCTGTATATACATCAGTGTTATTATCTAGCATCAGATAAATAATCCAAGCAATTGCATTCTAAATTGCTGTTTGTCAGGCACAATGGGTATCCATGAAAAACAAGTGTATTTTTATGCTTATAGTTTTGTGTTGTGTCCTAGGATTGATAAAGAAATTAAAGACTTAGCCAGAATCTGGACAGAATGTCAAATGGCCTCCAGACGAGTCACTACCAACATCCCTGTATAATATATAATGACCATTTGCACCATGGTAGTTTGTACTATGTGGTCCATTTTTGGGGATTGAATAGATCCACAACAAAACTGACCATGTTCATGGTCAAAAATGACACACAATTGTGTGCATGCGTCAGTATTGACAGAATATGTAACATCAACAATATGAATGCTAAATGTTGAATGTAGATAAGAAATCACTTGCCTGAAAAAAAAATTCACTGATATTTTTTCATAATTCAGGTTTGAGAAATGTAGAGATCTGTGAGCCAAAACAGCATTAAATTTCTTCCACCCACAGCTAAACACACAGTTGTAAATAAACTGGATGCTATATTTATGGGAGTATTTGAGATTGTTTTTTTTTTAATGGCACCCATTAATGATTCCCTGAAGAGAAAGACAGATAATGTTAATTTTTGTTTATCATAATACCATATATATATATATATATATATATATATATATATATATATATATATATATATATATATATATATATATATATATATATATATATACAACCACCAAAACTAAATGAAAACTGATATTCTTAAATGGAAAACTGAATTCAGGATCAGAGCATAATGAGACAGCTGCACATAACACAATACTATGTAAACAAATTAAATAAAAAGTTTTCCCATAGATCAGTATGAGCTAACCAACAACTATAACACAGGCAAATGGATCAAACTGCTTCAAGGATAGGCTACTAGGGTACATTATTAATATAAGACATGGTACCTGGGAAAGATATGTAACTACTTAAGAAATGTTGAATGGACAACTTCCAGTTACTAGTCAACTGAGTGTAAAAAAATGACTTGATGTGTAAAATTATGCCATGGAAGTGATGACCATTGCCATCTAGAGAGTGGAAGAAGCCCACGGTATCCTAACTTGAGACTCGTGTACGATGTATTACTAATGTGTGAGCAACATATGACCAGGACTATTTCCTGGGGGAAATAATTCATCAGTTGCTTTACTCCAACAGAAATTGTAGATGTGACAGTTTACCTTGACCATTTCCAGAAAGTGAAGATTGACTGTTCTCACACTCCAAGAGAGGTTACAGACCAGACCCGACATTTAAATGGGAATGAATGAATGATAATGAAAGGCAATCACCAACACTGAATGCTAGAGATGCTGCCACCACACCAAGCTCAGTGAAGAACACCCCTCCAAAAAATGCTCCAGGTCATTGTACCAAACACAGCTGGACTACAAAAACATTATTCTGAATATCTGAGAGTTTTCTGTCAAAGGCTAAATGTATGGATGAAGGCTATATTTTTGATTTTGAGCGCATACAAATGACACCAAAATGAGTAACGGAAAATATTATTGTCAGAAATAAATTTTGTTTAGTAATATGGAAGTGCTGTGAAAGTGTGGTGGAAAAAGCATTATTCATAATAAATAACTGAGATTCATGGATGTTTATTCATAGACAATAATGCTAATTGCCTCTGTAAATGATATCTTAACTTTAAAGTAATCTGTAGTAAATATTGTTAAATTATAACCTATGTTTATGGCATCCTCCCACTCTAGGCTGAAAAGTAAAAGTAGATGAACATAATGCATGCACTAGCAAACACATGCACATAATATTCATGTCTCTGCTGCTAGACCAAACGAGTTGCATATACATTTGAGAAAAATGCACAGCACTTAATCACACAAAATACTTTTTTAGACACATGGATTCTCTTACACATAAATTAAGAATTTCTTGTTATCCTCTTAGACACTGTATGAATAGAATTAACCTTTTCTTTTGTATTACTTTTGTGCTGCTTATAACCTCTGAATGTCAATGTTGCCACACCTTACTATGTTCTGAACTTGCCGGACAGCATTGCTGGAGTCTCTGCATGCCTTACATTTGATCTGCATGTTGCATATAATTCATGTAGTAAACCATCGGTTATGCTTACATTCCACAGAGCATTGTTCAGTGACATTATTCTCCAAGTCTGTCTTGAAAAAGAACACAAGGTTCTGCAGAATTTGTTGTAATTAGCAAAATGAAAACAATAAAACAATGAAAGTGTCACTTTGCAAAGTCATTTGACATTATTACTCATTCTTATCTGTTGAAAGTAAATAGATATTTTAGTCTCTGTGAAAAGACTATACTAGCTCATAAACTATTGGCAAACACTGGAGTTGCGAAATTATTTCTTCTCCCTTCCTTTTACCAAGGACACTGGGCAGGAAGACTCTCTTTCAGAAGTGCAGAGTGCTATAATGTAAGTCCTAATACTTAGATAAATAAACTGCAATTCAAACAAAAAGAACATGAATTCTGACACTCAGGAGTTATAAAACATTTTTACAGTGTGGGCAACCTGTTTGTACCCCTAATTTAGAGAGCTGTGTCCCAGTATATCCCTGAAATACTTTCTCTGAGATCAGTGTACCTTGGAATAGGAAAAATACAACACACTATAAACTCAAAGATAGTTCATATCCCTGTGTTCACATGTATCTTGCCACAGTTCCATTGATCTCAGTTGTTATCTGGTATTCAATAACCAACTGGGCAAAGTAGTCTAGGACAAGGGCTGGATCCGCCTAGTTAAACTTCTGACAGGAATAGTTATACAACATAGATTCGTATGAGAAATTGAAAAGGTCAACCTCTTTGCAGGTGACTGTCCCGTCTTGCTGTCTAATACATTTGCAGGACATCTTGCCCTGTACCGCTGACCTTTTGGATTTTAATCCTTCTCAGGATGCAAAACTGGTTTCTCTGGGTCTCTTCATGTGTATTAACAACAAAACACAGGTACTCAACTTTCCAGATTTCCCCTTCCTGTATATAATTGACATCCAAAATACATGGTAATTACATTGACTTGTAAAGTAGAAGAAACTCTTACTGTGAACCTTTTTTGTTTATCATAATACGATATGTTCTTCATGTGTAAATGGAATAAAATCCATTTTAACTCTTTTAGAGCATGGTATTGTTTGTTATCCTGAGTTAGAAACTTGACCACCTGCAGTCCCAAACTGCTAAATAAGTTCAGCATGGCATGCTGTCAATAAGTTATGTTTCACAAGGCAAAGCCCCCCAGCTAAAAAGATACATACTATAAAATAGTGATTTGAAGGGAGAGTTGGTTCCAGAAGCTTAATTTTGCATATTAGTTGAATCTCGTTGCTGATAAGTAGAGAATACACATTAATATATTGTAATTTATCATGTTTACAGTGTTGAAGCATGCTGTTTTTAACTAAATGAAAGACTGGCTGTTCACAGTGCTGACAGCTGTAGTACTCAAGATGAGACTAAATCTGGTTTGGAGAGAGTAGAATGCAAGAGTACCTGAAATCTTGGTTCTACTATTGATTGCTCAGTTTCAGCTAGTTACAGAAGTAGAGCTGCAAAAAGCAATGACTGAATCTGAAAGAGGTCATACGAACAGCAGAATAGACATCAAAACAATGAAGGGTAGCTGCTCTGTTTGCAGACTAACATCCTCAGCATTTAGTATGTCTGTTATTCCATTTAAAGGTACATCCACCCTGCTATTGCGAAATATAAGAATGGGATGTCCTGATCCTTTATCAGAATAGCAACTTGTCATTGGATGAGGAAGGCGGAAGTGATCAAAATTCAACAATGAGCCCTGGAACCCCTGGAATGGTGTTTCAGACTGTCAGTAGTCAAAAAGGGAAGCCCATTTTTTTTTTTAATAAAAGACTATGGATATCAAAAGGAATGTCAGTCCAATGGTCGTTCATATTGGATGTGTATGGATAAGAGGACCAAAAGTTTTTAAGGTCATGCCTTCACACTTGAGATAGTTGGCTATGAGAAAATACTGAAAACTGTTTCTCACCATCATCAACCTCATCCAGAAAAGTTATATGCTGCATGCTTGGTGTAGGCAGTTAGGTGGTAGGCCACTGATACAAGTCACACTCCACAAGGATCATGGAGAGCTGTGCACAAGCAGCTGATAAGGAAGTAGTACAACAGCTGCCATGCAGAAAGGTCCTCCTGCAACATGTTCAGCATATGAGGTATAAGAAAAAAGCAGCTACAGCCAGACCACTTACTAGCTTTGGAGATATGCCCGCTGAAGTTGTTCTACAGAGTGGCATGCTTGTAGTCAGGCATAGTGAAGCTGAAATGGGCAGGTGTATACTTTGCTTGCTGAATGCTGAGGGATATCCTTGCTGCTTGGGTCAAAGTTCCATGCAGGTTATGAATGGAATGTTCCTTGCATATACTGATGTATGCAGACAGCTGTGCACTATACGTGAACAAATTGGCACCGGATACATCATGAAGTTTACACACCTGGTATTTTGTCTCATGTTCTCCAAGTGTCAGCTTGTATATATTCACCTGTTTAATGATATCATTGGTTTAGCGGATGATTTGCCAATGGACTCATTCCCCAATACATCCTAAAGCATTTTGAGGAGACAGCACTGATTGCAGTGAGAGTGGCTGTCCCTGAGGCTTGTTCAAATGGATGCCTTTTCCGAGACAAATCATATGGTACCATACACAACAAATGGATCTGGGGCTGCAATATGCAAGTGTGTATCACCCTTCCAAATGGAGGTGAAAGAACTGGTAGGTTTGTTTTTCCTTTATCCTGAGGACATCCTCAGGGCTTATGATGTACTCCCTGAGCAATTATAATACGAGGTTATCCCTGTCCTGGGATGGTTTCATGAAAGCTATGTGCATAGCCGACTACTGAGATATGATATCAGTGTGTTACTTGCCCAGAAGGTGCCCCCATGCTTTACCCCTTCCTTCCTTCTGGTCTGTGGAGGAGCTGAGAGACAGTTCACTTCTGCACACACAAAATAGTGTGGAAGGCCGATACATATGCCTTAGGTCCATGTATAATTCATGTACTGTGGGACTGCTTGAACTTCTGCAGGTCATCACGCATGAGCAGAATCATGTGGACAGGCTGAAGTGGTCCATTCTGTGAAGTTTGCTACCCTCCCCTAAGTGGACAAAGTACAATGATGCTGTATCTGCATCAGTAGCACTATGGACAACATATGCAGGCCTTTCTTAAGGCCATTGATCACCATCTTCACTTGTAAGTCTCTTGTGGGCTCAGTTTCATAGTTCTAACTTAATCATGTTTATCTGGTGAATGGGTGGACAGCTTATACAGCACACCAGGTATTACATGTTAATGGCATGTAATGTGTGCTTTGAAACCAATATCTGTACCTGTTCTGATTCCTCACTGTCACGTGTGTGCCTTTCACATATATTTGGGAAACATGGTGGCTTACTGCCTGTGCCTGACCCAGTAAATGGCTATACAGCATGCTGTGGGTATAACAGGTGCTTTGTGCTTTATACTGGTTTGTATAATTTTTCTGCACTACCATATTGTGTGTACCCACACATTTAACATGTCATATACAAGGTGGTATAAGCATGGTTTGATCCATGATGTCTGTTGCCTGTGGCTATATGTAGCCCTGCAGATACATAAACTGCCATTTATGTTGATTGCTTAGTATGTGTCTCTGTGACAATGTTACATTTAGCACTTACCTGTTCAACAATCATCAGATGTGCATGGTCTTGTATCAGGGGGTTTGGAAAGATCATACTTCTGTGAACTGTGGACAGTACATCATATGTGGCACACCTTATTTTTTCCTGCTGTGGACAGTCCTTCTTGATAGCAGAAAACTGATTTTCCATGGCTTGTCTGCAATCACTTCCATGTTGCAGATGTATGCATGTCATAAATGTGTGTAATTGTGTATACCAGTCAGAGTCTGTGGGGATATTTTCATGTCACCATAACTTCTGTGGCTGTATGATTGATTGTTATGCCTGGATGTGACAGTGTTTGAAATTGCTGATTACTGGAGGAATATTACTGTACAATACATACAGACTGTGCTTTACTCTGTGGCTGTTTGATAGATGTTTTCATTGGCTATAGCATTTGTGGAAGACGCTTTGTTATTAATCTTCCTGTGTACACTGTCCCTGGATATATTATCTATGGTCACATACAGTGGTGATGTTGGAATGACTGCATTATTCTTTGATATCTATTGTGTACCAGTCTGATGATATCATATTTGTGTAATTCTGACCGTCACTAATGTCATAATATTTTTGTGACACTGGGAATAAGCAGGTACATGAATGGCATATATACTATTTATTTCTTTTTCTAGGTTGCCAACTTGCCATACACTTCCCATTCATATTTTTGCACTGAGGCTCTAAGAAGGTGAGTTGTTGTTTGTCATCATTTTCTTTGTTGCAGTGTGTTGTATGGTGTGCGTGATAAAAATATACAGTTTCCATTGAACTTTTACTGCTTCTGCTGGGGTCTTTAGTTGCTGTTGTGTCTTTCGGCTTTTTCCCGGTTAGGGGTCGCCACAGCGGAACTCCGGTCCGCTAATGATTGGTAGTTGATTTTTACGTGCAGAGTTACCAGCCCTGATGCACAACCTTCAACGAAGGTATGCCCATTCATGGGGTCTGTAGTACCAGGAGGAAATCGCCAAGTACGATAACGTCAACACATATTATTTTGTACTGTCTAAATGGCGAAACATGTAAACATCGAAAGCAAAAATAATAAACTGTCATAGTTGGCCAACTTATGGCACTGAATGTATTACGTCACGCTGCTGGTACTATCCTAGTCACATTTCCAAAACTAATATATGATTTAAAACACCTTATGCAATTATATCAATGCAGAGTAAGTATGAATGAATTGTTTAATAATGAAATAACTTACTTCAACAATAAAAATTAAAATATATAATAGTAAAATTTACTCTTGGTGTAATACGGTGCAGTCAAGCTATAAAAGTCAGCTAATGGAATGGATAACTGTACGTTAGACATACTGTCAAACTGTACAATGGCTAGCACTTTGCAATTTGCTCCTGGAATCTTAGGTGAATACTACCAGACCATGTTGTTGTGTCTTTCGGCTTATCCCGCTTAGGGGTCGCCACAGCGGAATTCCATTCCGCTAATGTTTGGTAGAGGATTTTTACATGCTGAGTTACCAGCCCTGATGCACAATCTTCAACGAAGGCATGCCCATTCACGTATGCCTCCACACAGAAGACGCTCTAGCTGAGAATTGAATGGGACAACATCTTGCTGTGAGGCGACAACACTACCGCAGCACCACTAACAGACCACAATGTCCCAAAAGAATAGAGAAATGGTTCATTTAGATGGATATATGTTTAACCTAGAAAAAACATTGAAGGACAGATGTTACTGGTGTTATAGAGTTAAACAACCACAGAAATGTAAAGGAGAGCAGTTACTGTTAAAAACAGGTAAATGGAGAAATGCTCCTTATATCAGTAGCTCATCATCACCCTTCCAATGCAACTGAAGTAGAAAGATATGTTGCTTGTCACAATTTAAGAGACCACTCATATTTCTAGGGATACTGCAGCGTTAGTAGTAGATGATATCGTAGATAGTACATCTGTGGAAAGTACATTGTCTACCTAGTAGACATTCAATGCTGCAACAAGTGAACAGAGTAAGACAGAAAAAGATGGTCACTTATAGCACAGTTTCTACACCACAGAGTATTGTTAGTGCAACAAGTTATCCATTAAAGCAGGGTACCTTTCTGCAGAAATGTATGGTAGATATACATACCAACATACATGTACTAGTGTTTTCTACGGCACAGAACCTGTAGGATTTATCTAACTCTGACATATAGTTCATGGATGGTGTATTCCTAACCAAGTGATATATTTGTCACCAGCTATATAGTATTCATGGTTTGGTGTCATTTGGAGATAATAGAAAATGTCTGCCTCCAGTGTATAGCCGCATGATTAAGATATCTTTCAAGTCATGCAATTTTCTGTGGGAATGTCTGTTTGACTTATTTTCGTTGGCAGAGTCGTATATCTCCATTAAATACATGCTGTGTGACTTTGAAATGGCAGCAATTAAAAGCGTGAAGGGCAGTTTTTCTAATGTTGCATGTAAGGGCTGCTTATTTCACTTTGTACAAAGTGTATGGCGAAAAGTTTAGTCTTTAGGGTTGTCTACACTGTACGGAAAATCAGTATCTTTTCAGCTATCAGATAAAAAAGTTAATTGTCTTTTCTGAAAGAGGAGGAGGTAGTGCATTTATCAAACTGTCTGACAGCTTTCCAGTTGCAGGTAAAGAATTTATTACTTACTTTTCAGAATTGTATTTTCTGTGATGAGCAAGTAAACAGCAAGCACCTTTATTGTCCTGTACACGTTTCTCCCATATTTTTCCATTCAATTTTTGGAAGATAGCTGCTTTAAACAATATGTCTCTACCCTTTACAGAGAATCACATTGAAGGGTGGCACAGACACATCTGGTGTTTGCTGGGGAGACAAATTTCTGATATTCCCTCTGTTCTGTCTGTTTTATTGCAGGAGCAAAATAGAGTTAACAAGATAAGACTGCAGCTAATATCCAAATGCCCCCCCCCCTTCACCTAAGAAAAGAAAAACTTTGGAGAGACAACGCCGCTTACAGACAGTATTAGACAAGAAAGATGAATACACTTCCCAAGACTTCCTGACAGTGGTTGCTATGCTGTTGAAATTATAGCGAGTGTGATCGTACATGTCAAATGCACCATGCACTTGAATATTGTTTGATTTACTTCACCATCACTTTTTGTGAGTAATTTATAGGGTTTTTCATGATTTAAATTTCTAGTGTCTTATATGTTACTAATTTAAGAGTAATAGGTGGCGCAGCAGTTAGCAATGTCGCCTCACAGCAAGAGGTTCTGTGGTTTTATTCTCGGCTATAGCTTCTTCTGTGTGGAGTCTGCATATCCTGCCTGTGGTCGAATGAATTTAAAGATATGCAGGTAGGTGCATGCGTGTGTGGGTGTGCCTTCCTTAAAGGATGGGCACCGGACTGGCAACTCGACGCCGTAAAATTCACTACCAATCATTAGCTGACCGGAGTTTTACTGTGGTGACCCCTAACCAGGAAAAGCCAAAAGACAGTTTTAGGTTAGATGCCACTTGTTTTAGTTTAGGTATTCACTACGGAGCCAGGGACATACTGTTGGCCAACTATGATATTTCGATATTCTGTATTTCAATGTTTTGGTATTTCAGTTAATTCGTAGGTCAACATATATGTGTCGACGTTATCGTACTTGGCTGTACTATTCTAGCATTTTAATGTTTTTGTACATCATTTTTGCCTTGCATACATAGGACATTATTGATATTTTAAGCAACCATTTTCACTTTTGCACTTCCTTGTTCACAAATAGGCAGAAATATATTTATTTATTGGCAGTGAGTAATACATAGGCATTAGCAATAATATCGGAGTATCAAATTTCCAAACAAAATAATAATCGATACAGTTTTCTCAAGTATTTTACATCAACTACAAAACTAACTAATGAGTTTAAAGTAAGCTTAGTAGCCATTCTATCAAATCACACATAAACTTAGAACAGATTGTAAACAGGCAAAGGAATAACAATAACTGTCAGTAGCTGGCAGTCTCCAACTTCTAAATTGTAACTAACCCATCAACTAAAAAGCCTTGCTCTTAAATAAATAAAAATAAATCTAAAAAATGAGACTGAATCTTCAATATGTCTAAGCACACATGTTAGCCTACAATAGTAATTAGTTCAGAAATTACACATACAAAAGAAGTGAACATTGTAACTTGGAGATACTAGAGTCATTCACCTGAATTTAACCATCTTGTATTGTATAAACCAGTGACAAACAAGGAAAGCATCTATTCATTAACATCGATTCCTTGTCCTTCCACTGGGATATGTATAGCACTCTCTGGAAAGTTGTGCAAAGTTATTATCAGCACTCCTTAATCTGTGGGGTGGTAAAGGTCTTTTAATGCCTGGTTATAAATTGTTTTGGGTGCCAAGATCATAGTGTATACTAGTGAAGATGGTTTAAGTTCAGAAGTGAATCCACGTACAATTAAGTCCCTTCTGAGTACCAAAATTGTTGGAAACTACTAGCAAACTCCTAGAACATCTCCAAGAAGATCTTGACTAATGTATAATTCCCTATTGTATGCTTCCGATTTGGGGGTATTCCTGGAAGGTGACAATGCCAACATTGGAGTAAGTCCCCAGATGAGTCCTTAAATTCTAAAATAAAACAATGAGTTAAAAGGTCACATGGAAAAACTAATCGGTTAAAAACACGAAAAGAAAAATTTAGCAAAACTAGACTTTCCACTGTCTGACTCCTTAAACCTCTTGTATTAGAGGCAACATGGAATATATGCAAATAATGCTTTAAGGACATCAGGTGTTTCAGTTAAATGACAATTCTGAATGTCCATGACTTAAGTCTATTAATGGGCAAACTCAGGCTAAGTAAGCCAATCCCCACTAGCTTTGGACATGCATGTTTCTGCCTTCTTGTGGCATCATCAGCACAGCATAAGTAGAATTTTTGGCTAACAGTTAGAAACTGGGTTGTTGTACCCAACTGATATCCATAAACTTACGGTGAGTGCAAAATATCCCAACTAACAAACTAAAACAATGAGTAAAAAGGTGGCACAGAAAAAACAATTGGTTAAAACTACAAAAAGAAAAATCTAGCTAGACTTTCCACTGTGTGATTCCATAAACCTTTTGTGTTAGAGGCAACATGGGATATATGCAAATAACTCTTTAAGGACATCAGGTATTTTGGCTAAATGGCAATTTTGAATGTCCATGAATTTTTCTTTTAAATCTGTTAATGGATACATTCAGGCCAATAAAGCCAAACCCCACTAGCTGTGGACATGCATGTTTCTGCCTTCTTATGGCTTCATCAGCACAACAGAAGTGGAATGTTTGGCTAACATTTGGAAACACAGGGTTGTCGTACCCAACAATAGACTTAAAAGAAAAGGTCATGGACATTCAGAATTGCCATTTAACTGAAACACCTGATGCAACTTAAAGGGTTATTTGCATATATCCCATGTTGCTTCTAATGCAGGAGGTTTAAGGAATCATATAGTAGAAAGCGTAGTTTTGCTAGATTTTTCTTTTTGTGTTTTTTAACTGATTGTTTTTTCTGTGTGAACTTTGTACTCATTGTTTTAGTTTGTTAGTTGGGATATTATACAGTTACCCTAAGGTTTATGGATATCAGTTGGGTACGACAACCATGTGTTTCCAAATTTTAGCCAAACAATCGACTCATGCTGTACTGATGATGCCATAAGAAGGCAGAAATATGCATGCCCACAGCTAGTAGGTTTTGGCTTTATTGGCCAGAATTTGTCCATTAACAGACTTAAAAGAAAAAGTCATGGACATTCAGAATTGCTATTTAGCTGAAACACCTGATGTCCTTAAAGGGTTATTTGTGTGTATCCTATGTTGACTTTACTCAAGAGGTTTAAGGAATCACACAGTGGAAAGTCTAGTTTTGATAGATTTTTTTTTTTTGCGTTTTTTAAATTGTAAAATAAGTGTCAAAAATTGGCAATGCATGTACTTCCATGCAAATATTGTCCATTTAGATGAGAAGATGATTCTGGAAGGGACTTGTATTATATAGCATAACTGGGAATCTTGAAGTTCTGTCCCTCGATCTCATAAGATAGTCTTTAGAGGTCAGATGAGGGGGTGAAATAAGAATGAAGGAACACTGAGTATCAATCCGGGAGAGACCAAATTCCATGCCTGTCCTCATACCATTCCACAGGACTAGTAATTTAAAAAGAGCTTTATCCTTAACACCGAGTACCTCTAGAGTTCTGAAAGTGGAAATTAGAAAAGATATTAAATGAAAATAGAAGAAGCATTGTGACTCTGAAGGAGATCATATTCTCTAAATAGTTTCTCGAGAGATTTCAACCTTTCTTCCAAATATATCTAATGTGAGAGGAAAATTGATCTTTTGAGTCATGCCTGTACTGGAAAAAGAGGACTGAAGTGCCTTAAATTTGGGAATGGCAAAATAAGAGAAAATCAAAGGGTGCAAAATATTAAGTGTTTTCAGTATTGCACAGTACCATTATTTTGCCCCTATAAAGATTGTTTAGACATTGAAATTGACGAAGCATAAGTGAATGATAGAAATGCCCCACTGCTTTGGCACACAACAGTAATTTCCTGCTTTAATATGTAACCTTGAATGCTGGCCGAGCAGATGGTAAACTCATAATATATACAGCTTTGACAATAAAGTTCATTCCTGGTGCATTTCCTGGCATTGAGTAAAGCTCAGTAAAACACTGCATTATTGTTGCCTGATATACTAACAAAAAACTGGGTATCCTTATACCACCAAATGCCTATGAAGCATAGTGAAATCCAGGTGAGCCTCTAGGTTAATATGGGGCCCATAGGAGCTTGAGCACCAGTTTATCCCATTTCCACAGTAGAGAGTAAGGCACTCCTGATGCTCTTGCAGTCTGCAGGATGCCAAAACTGGATCTGCAGAGCTTAAACAAGTGCAAACCTGAGCAAACATGGGCTTTTAAACTAGAAAGTTGAAAGGGACGGAAAACTGCCCAGACGGCCAATAAACTACAATTTCTGGGCCACAAACCACTCCTCTTGTGGTAGATAGGCTACCTAGTTCCTACCAGTTCCACTGATAAGCTAAAAGGCTTCCCTCCAACACAGAATGGGGGGCTCAGAAGCTTGCAAACAGTTCTGAATACAGCAAATCTGTATCTGGGCTAGTCTAGTTGCAGGAAAGGTGGGAAACAAATGCAAGCACAGGCTTATAGGCCAGAAAGTTGAAAGGGATGGAAAAACTGCCCAAAATGGCTAATAAACTATAATTTCTGGGCCAGAAACTACTCCTTTTGTGGTAGATAGGCTACCTAGTACTTACCACTCCCACTGATAAGCTAGAAGGCAGATATTCTGCTGAATAACCAAGTTGAAATCCCTTCTTTGCCAAATTCACATGTTCAGTTCTTTCCTAATTTGTCTCCTGTAGCATAGCTATCTGTACTCTGCATTTCTTAGTATAGTCCACTACTGTTTTTTTGTATATACCTGTGAGACCATTCACATTCAAAGATAATATGGGACATGTTGCCATTATGATGAGAAGTTATTATTCCCACCTGTTATCCAGAACAGTTTTTAATGTCTAGTTTCAGCTTTCATGTTACATGCATACACTGTTTAGCAAGTTGATCTTTTAATACAGTTGTTTCTTGTCGTATCCATTTGAACCTGTGCCACATCTTAAAAGACTTTCTGTTTTAATGAAAACCTTCAAAACAAACACCCCCCAGAAACCTCTCATCATAACCTATTAACTTAATGTAAACACACAAAACTATGTACATCTTCAAGTATTGAATTTTACCCTCCTAATAGGAACATTTGTCCCCGATTGATAGTTACACTCACAGGTTTGATTGATCAATAATTAAGGTTATTCATGCTAAGATGCATGATACAGCCTGTGTTTTTGTTTTGTCTTATCATTATTTCTCTCCCAGATGTAGAAAACAAATTGAATGGCTTCAGAAAATATTATTTTTAGCCATTGGGAAAAAAGTATTTTGTCTTTATTGCCCTCTTATCTGCTTGTCTCCACAGAAACAGGAATACTAGATACACAATTGCCTTCATTTACATGCCTCTCATGTTGCACTGTGTACATTTATTTGCTAAATGAAAACGCTTTATTAGATTCCTTGTTCTCTTATTTACTTGCTTCCACTTTAAAAGTGTTAGAGCAAGCCAAGGGCCTTAATCCAGTCATTCCTCTATGAAAAGGTAAGAAAATACATATTAATTTGACTTGTATTATGATCTGCATCATTTTACAACCCATCTTTCACCTTAACAACCAAAGATTATGGCATATTATCTTAAACATGCTTTTGTCCAGGCTTTCTTCCCTTTGTACACTGTGTTGCCTTCATTTTTTAAATTAAACAAGGAAAAAAAAGAACAACAAAAGATGCACAAGTTTACTTTAGTATCCCTATTACACACAAAAATAACTGAAATGCTTTAATGTATAACATGCAGTATATGTCGTGTTATAAAAATACTATTAAGAAAAAAAAATGTTTTACTTGCAGTTAGCTATTCTAATTCTCTTCCCAACTCATTAATGTTCTTCCAAACATGAAAGACATGAAATTGGGCATATGCTTTGAAGTCCCATAAGAGTTTAACAAAGTCAAAAAGTCCATTTCCCAGTTTTCTTATTCAGTCATATTTCACAAATGTGATTGATGCTCTGTAATTTCACATTTTTGCATTAATTTCTGAGTTTCTGATTTTCTTCCTGCTGCTCTCCATCTCCCATGTACAGTCTCTGGTTCATCTCTAATGTGCTCCTGGTTCTTCTAGTCAACTCATGTGTATTTCTCTGTCTCTCAAGCATTTTCCTTTGGAACACTGAAAAAGGTTTCAATGGCAAAGTTTCTCTATGAGCTTTATTATTCAAATAATAGGATGCAGAATCCTCTTCTGTTTGGTAGCTCACTTTTTGTTTGACAAACTTTTGTATTTCCTCTTTAGCGTGTTCTGTATCAAAAATGACTTTGATCCTCCTGGAAAATAAAGTCTGAAATTAGCTGGATATAGCAGCTTGAATCTCACACCTGCATCTCGATATTTCCTGATTACTGGAATAAATGTACTTCTCTTCTGCCTGGCATACCGTGAGTAACCATTTTCTACAAACACTGCTGTCTCAAACTTTTAGTACTTTGTCCTTCTGCCACAATTGTTTTGGAATAATTTTTTTCTACTGGTATGATTATATCTTTACTATTACAGATCTTGGCTGCTTTCTCGTGATCAGGTTTGGAGCATACACACAATGCTCCCTTTTAATTAAAACTGCTGCTGTGGAATACTAGTCCAATCGTTGTTGTCTACCAGTTGTGATTTCATAAAATTATGTCCCTTCCAGTTTCTCCGGTAAAGGTGAAAATCTCAGGTTTTACATACATGCTCCATCCTCTAATTCTGACATTCTTTGCAACATCTCTTCTTGAGTAGTTAGATACTCAGCCAGCTTTTTTCTTCATTTTGACATCTGTTGCAGTTTTATTGACTCATCTGAATATCTTTTTAAAGCTTCTTCCATTTTTCCAGCCTTTTGTTATTTGAGTTGATATTATCCTTCAGTATTTCATTTATTTTAATCATCTCTGAGCATATTTGTCTTATTATTTCCTCTAGACTACTGGAAGTCATGTCTTATACCAAAGTTACAGCTTGAACTGCATTTTGGTGAACAGCTGCCAATTGGTCCTTTGGCGTTTTCCCCTCACCCACTGCCTTTCCCATCACACTCAAAGGGAAAGTTCAAATATCCTTAACTCAAAGGAACAAACTCTGGCTAACAATATCATAGTATACTGTTAGCACCACACTCTTTAATAGCTGCCATTTGATTGTTAAGCCCCCCCCCCCCCACACACACACACACACACACACACACGCTGCTTTCCCCATTACACTCAAAGGTAAAGTTCAACAACATCCTTAACTCTAGCTAATAATATTACACTACACTGTTAAGCACTTACACCCTTTAAATATGCTGTGCTTTGGACTTTTATAATATTATAGTTGTGTACAATAGCTGTGTTGAAGTACTGACTTGCTATGAGTATAATCCACTCATTGTTTCTTTTGGGATCTCCAAAAATTCTCAGCAGTTAAGACAGGCCAACCTTGCAATGCATTCTAATGAACCTGTGACAAAAGCTTGTGCATTTGTTGTGGTGGGGGGGGGGGGCAGTTTAGTTCTTAGGTTTTTTAATGTACATTGGTGGTTTGCCTATGACATCTGGCATCAGTATCTAGACTCCAGTGCCTTTGTCTGTAGCTTTTCTTTGGAATATATAAATAAATGTAGATACCAGATACATAATGATACTTTCTGGATCTATAGGTAAATCTTCTATGTTCCCCAAAGCACTTTCTAGTACTATATTCATGGAAATCCTATTTGTGGAATATGGTTCATTTCACTGGTCTGTGATATCTACCCATAGTAAACATGCTTATGCAGAAATTTTTGTATCCTTGGCCTCTTATATAGAAATAAAATGTTCCTATCAAACACAGCTAAAATCTCCCTCTCTCATGCCAATCTCCTACCAAGCTTACTATACAGCTCTCAGATCCCCTCCAACCTCCAAACCTTTCTCCTAACTAAGCTAGAGAATACCTATAACAAAATGTCCAGATTCGCTGCAAATCAGATTTACAGATCTCATCACTGCCTTTCACTAAAACACTTGAACTGGCTGGAATTACTCCACCAGATTTCCTCTCTTAGCTTCACATTGTCCACTCTGTCCTGTACCAACCAAACTTCTGTCCCAACTTGTCTCCTCTAATCCCCTTCTACACTCCCTCTAGAAATCTCCGAATCTTAGACCAGAACCTACTACAAATATATAAACCTAAGAGCAACATTGGTCAAAATCTCTATAGCTACTACCCTACCATCTCTTGGAACAAGCTCCCACTGGAAATTAGATCACTTAATCAACTCAATGAATTCAAAACAGCCACCAAAAAATACCCTAAAAGTCTCTGGTCTTGCCACGTTACTCATCCTCCATAAACTGTCCCTCACCAATTGTAATCTTACTTTTCTGCCTTTTACTGGTTTAATTTCTGTTTAGTGTTAGCTCTGTCTGACATATTAACTAATTATTCTATACATTTATACAGCCTCTTCTCTAGCAGTCACCACATTGACTGTATTTTAACTTCATACACTGTATGATAAACCTGCATACTGTTTCCTGCACTTAAGTGTAATGTCATCTATAACTCTGTAAATCATCTCAGTGCTCTACTGCTTCTAACTTACAAATGATAATGTTTTTGATTTTTTTAATGTAAATTTGTGGAACTTAAAAAATGTAACTTACAAATGCTAATGTTTTGATTTATATGTAAAATTGTGTAGCTTGTCTCCCCGGGTCTCCACTGAAAAAGAGATATCAGCTCAGATGGACTAACCTAGTCAACAAATATAAAACAAATAAATAATGAATAAACATATATATATATATATATATATATATATATATATATATATAAAATATGGTTTATTTCACTGGTTTGTGATATCCACACATGGTAAAACATGGATATACAGATTTTTTGTAATATATATATATATATATATATATATATATATATATATATATATATATATATAGTTTACCTGACACCATTTGGTTGATGCAAACATATGGTTAACAGGTTTGTGAGATCAACTCTGCTGCAGGTAGGGGGATATTCCCTTTCCCCAGTTATTGTGCAATCTCAGAATAAGTATATAATTAGTAGGGGGTGTGGTGGGTGAGGGGCACTTGTTCCACTGCAAAAACACTTGCATTTGGTTTATTGCATTCCTTGTAATCTTTGAAGCACGTGTAGAACATGTCAACATTTGTTATTTTAACATTCTTACGTTGATATTCTTGATGTCGGTGTAGCTGGGCATTCCAACAGGTAGTTATGGACATTTTTCTTTTTTCAACAGGCATCAAAGAATGAGAGAACAAGTAGTTTTTCACTACCATTATTCATTCCCTGTCAATGCATGATCAGAGATGATCATCTTTCAGTAAGATGAATAAGGGAAAAGCTCAGAAGCAGAATGTTATAGAGTCATCTTATGTTTTTTTTCTATTCCCTTCCCCATTTCCATATCACATATTTTCCTAAAATATTATTTAAAGGGATTTAAAAGGTTAGGAGATTTGGTGAGAGAACCTACTGTATTAACAAAATTAACCCAAATATGCATTCAGTTCACAAACAATTGTGCAATGGCTTTTGCCTTATTCTCCAAAGGATATATGCAGTGTGCATCTACTATAATTCCCTAATATTATATATCTGTTTCAAAATGCATACATTTTTCTTAAGATTAACATGCAATCTCCAGTCTTCTCATTACTTCCTCTAAATTAGGAAATGTGCCTCAGTTATGACTTTAATAAAGTTGTGTAACTAAACTTACCAAAACAGTCGATGTTCAAATAGATCACTATTGCAGTAGCCCAAGCAATATGAGATCCCTGCCAAGGATTAGATCAGCCAGCCAGCTTCCAAAGCTTTAGGGCACCTTCCACATACCCTAACCATAGTACAGCTCAAAGGGAGCAGTATAAAGTCAGTAACTAGGATGCCAAAACATCAGATCCTCTCTTGCATCAGAAGAGGGAGGTTAGAGCCCTACCAGATAGGAATAAGAACAATAAAAATCACACGCACACTAACATAAAAACAGCAAAAAAGAGGGCGGTGGTGGGAGAGTGCATCTTCTGCAACAGTGATCTTTTCAAATATCTACAACTGTGGAAAGTTTACTGCACACCCATATTATGTTCATCATTACGTCATTGTTGCAGTAGCCTAAGTTATATGAGATAATTACCAAAGCTTAAAAAGAAAAAAGGAAGGAGGAATAAGGTCGGAGTGTAGGAATGCCTGGTCATAACAAACCTGCTCTGGGTCTAGATAAGGAATCTAGCTTGTATTGCTTGGTAAAGGTGTGTACAGATGACCAAATATACTTTTAGGATACATCCCTTTCCAGAATACAATAAATGTTGCCACAGCCCTTGTGGTGTATTCAATGGACTGAGTTGTCTTGCCTTAGCTAATGCTCTTTGGGGGCGGGGAGGTGCATGATGTAAGGACTGTGAGACAGGAAGGATGTTGATTGTATTGTACGTTGGCTTGTCAATAAAGTTTGGAGTTGGTAGCAACAGCACACAGTTGTCCCGCGTCTTCTTTCTTAAGTAAAAGAACACGACATGGTGTCAGAAGTGCTGTGTGGCTGTGCCTGGGATTGCTGAACACTTGCTGAAGACCGTACGAGTGGCCTAGTGACGTGGGGAGCGGACATGTCGGACGAAGAGAATGGTCGGCAGCCATGAAGCTAGAATTAACATGGCGGCTAGCTCCCAATGCTACGCTTAGTATTCAGCCGGAACCCTTTGATTTCTCCAAACCTCATGAATGGACACGATGGATACGCCGTTTTGAGCGGTTCCGTCAGGCCAGCAATTTATCTTCAAACCCAGAAGGGAACCAGGTGAACACCCTGATATACTGCATGGGGGATGAGGCAGACGATGTCCTGAGAGGCCTCAAGCTAACCGATGCAGAGCATCAGGAGTATGCCAAAGTGAAAGACGGCTTCGAAAGATTTTTTATTGTCAAGAAGAACATTGTTTATGAACGTGCACGATTTAATATGCGAAAACAAGAACTGAATGAGACTGTTGATGCTTTTGTTACTGCTTTGCATGCATTAGCTGAACACTGCAATTATGGGACGCTGCACGATGAGCTCATAAGAGATAGAATTGTTGTGGGCTTGGCTGACACCAGACTGTCCGAGCGGATTCAGATGGAAAAAGAGCTGGACTTTCAGAGAGCTGTAAACATGGCCAGACAGTCGGAGGAGGTTAAGAAGCAGCAGACGGCTTTGAGGTGCGACAGTAGTGCCCTGCAGTATAACGTGAACGCTGTGCAGACACCACTTGACACCAAACGCCGGCTTGAGACCTCGAAAGGTTGGGGCAAGTCCTTGACACCGATTTTTCAGCGACAGACGCAAAAGGGTAAAGACGCTCCGATTTCGCAGTGTTACAGGTGTGGGGGCCCATTTCATCATAAACTCCTATGCCCGGTGACTGCTGCAAGATGTCGCCAGGTGGGAAGAAGGGCCACTACCAGCGAGTCTGCAGGCAGATTAAGGTGGTGCAGTGTATCGAGGAGGACGAGGAGCTTGGAGAGCGTGAAGAACAGGGCTTCTTCCTTGGTTCTGTCTCCTCCGGGAACCATTCCTGGATTGTGGAGGTTCAAATAGAGGGCACATCTATGACTTTCAAGCTTGACACGGGGCGGATGTTACTGTTATTTCCAAGTCAGACCTGGACAACTTGTTCAGTGGAAAGAATGCTCCTGTGCTCCAGCAGCCGGAGAAACCCTTGTTGGGTCCTGGAGGGACGCCACTGGAGGTTACAGGATCCTTGGAGCTTCAGCTTGGTTATGGACAAAGACAGACATGCGAGAAGGTGTATGTTGTTAAAGGACTCCACGCCGCTTTTAGGTCTTCCTGCTATTTTGGGGCTGGGTCTCCTGAAGCGTGTTGACACTATCACCATGGAGTCTTTGAAGACCTCATACCCTGAACTGTGCTCTGGGTTGGGGGTAGTGCAGCGGAAATACCACATAAAGCTTCAGCCAAATGCGGTGCCATACTCTCTGAAGACCCCAGGAGGATACCCCTACCATTGATGGGGAAAGTGAAGGAGGAGTTAATGAGGATGGAGACGCTGGGTGTCGTTACCAGAATGGAGGAACCTACTGACTGGTGTGCAGGCATGGTTGTCGTCCCAAAGAAAGACAGTAACAGACTGAGACTATGTGTAGACTACACTAAGTTAAATGAATACGTATGCAGGGAGAGGTTCGTGCTGCCCTCGGTTGAGCAGAGTCTGGGGATGCTTGCCGGGGCGAAGGTGTTTAGTAAACTGGATGCCAATATGGGATTTTGGCAAATTCCTTTGTCAGAGGAGTCGGCTGCGCTTACCACATTCATAACCCCTTTGGGCGTTTTGCTTCAATCACCTTCCCTTTGGCATTAACTCTGCACCCGAACACTTTCAACGCATGATGGCAGAGGTCATTGAAGGACTAGAGGGTGTGATTTGCCACATGGACGACGTGCTGGTCTGGGGTCGTTGCCAGGAGGAACACGATGCCCGGCTTCATGCGGCATTAAAGAGACTGGAAGAGGCAGGCATTACGCTGAATGTGGGGAAATGTGACCTGTCGAGGAGCAAAGTGACCTTCTTGGGCCATGTCATCACAGATTCTGGCATAAGCCCAGACCCAAGGAGGACCGCGTCCATCACGGAGATGGAAGCACCTGCTACAGTAGGAGAACTCAGGAGTTTCCTGGGCATGGTGAATCAGGTGGGAAAGTTCATCCCTCATTTGGCTGAGAGGGATAGAGCTCTGAGAGACTTATTATCAAAAAGAACAGCTGGTACTGGGGGACCAGGAAAAGGCATTCAATGACTTAAAAGATGCGATCACCTCACCTCCAGTTTTGGCTGTATCTGACCGAATAGGGATACGAAGGTTTCTGCGGATGCATCATCCTTTGGGTTAGGGAGCGTGCTGCAGCAACAATGGGGGGACGGCTGGAGACCTGTGGCATACGCATCAAGGTCACTCTCACCTACAGAGCAACGATATGCCCAGGTTGAGAAAGAGGCTCTAGCGTCTACCTGGGCATGTGAACGCTTCAGAGATTACCTATTAGGTAAATCGTTTTGTCTAGAAACTGATCACAAACCCCTGGTTTCATTGCTTGGAGGTCAGGCGCTGGATCTTCTACCACCTAGAATCCAACGCTTCAGGATGAGACTGATGCAGTTCTCATACACAGTGCAGTACGCTCCAGGGAAATCACTGTGGGTGGCAGATGCCTTGTCACGTTCTCCACTTAAAACCAGGCTAACACTGGAGGAAACAAAGTTAATGGAGGACGCGGATATCTACGTGAACAGTATTGTGGAAAATATGCAGGTGAAGCCATCCTTCCTCCAGACACTACGGGAGCAGCTGAAAGCAGACAGTGTGTGTGCGGGTTATGGAATTGTGCAGTCAGGGGTGGCCGCTGTATGCGAACCAGGAACCCTTACTGAAGAGCTACTGGCCAGATCGTTCTACACTAACAGTGAAAGATGGGTTGCTGTTAAAGATTCACGCCTTGTTATCCCTCTGCCATGCGTAATGAGGTGTTGTTGAAATTACATGAGGGACATCAAGGCATTGTGAAGTGCAAAGCCAGAGCCTGTCAGACGGTCTGGTGGCCTGGGCTCAGCCAACAGATAAATGACATGGTTTTGGGATGCAGGACGTGCATCTCAGAGAGAAGGAATCATCCTGAGCCCCTCATCCCAACTGAATGTCCTGACAGACCATGGCAAAGAGTGGGCATGGATTTATTTGAACTAAAAGGACATACTTACCTTCTTGCTGTGGATTACTTATCCAGGTTTCTTGAGATCGCATTGTTGAAACATAGCAAATCCAACGAGGTCGTCACCCACCTAAAGTCTTTCTTCGCTCGCCATGGTATCCCAGAGGTCCTCGTGTCTGATAATGGACCTCAGTTTTCAGGGCAGTCTTTTGCAGACTTCGCAACTGCTTATGGCTTCGAGCATGTCACAAGCAGCCCCAGGTTCCCGCAGAGTAACGGGGAGGCAGAACGTGCGGTTCAGACTGTGAAGAACCTGCTTAAAAAGTGTCGATCCGTACATGGCTCTTCTGGCGTACAGGACAACGCCACTGCAGAATGGTTATAGCCCTGCGGAACTTCTCATGGGACGTCGGTTGCGGACTTCTCTTCCGATTCATCCTTCGCAGTTGGACCCCGTGCTGCCTGACTGGAGAAGGCTCGTGGGGAAAGAGGAGGAGAAGAGGGTGTATAATGCGGCAAACTACAACAGACGCCATCGGGCAAGGCCGCTGGGTGATGTGTTGCCCGGTGACCAGGTGTGGGTGACAGATATGAAGACCCCAGGTACTGTAGATCAAAAACATTACTCGCCGAGGTCATTTAAGGTAGACGTGCCCCAAGGGACTGTGCGGAGAAACCGTGTGCATCTGATTCCCTTACCTGAGCCTGAGTGTAAATCAAACCCTGTGGGTCAGGAAAGCGTGTTAAGTAAGACCGTTGAGGCCTTGCCACCTTGCAACGGCCTTCCCCCGGAAACCCGGGTACATAGTGATGTTGTGAGGACCAGATCAGGAAGAATTATTAACAAGCCGGACCGATTGGATCTGTAGAGATCAGTCTGTAAATAGCAATGTCATTTGTGTTGTAGTAATCCGAACATGGCTAAGTGAGCATTTTGTGTCAATGTACCAAGTTCGTAGTGAAGACGAAGAAATTGAATAGATCTGGGTTTTGTAATAAGTGAAAAGGGGCCTTATAGAAAAGGAGATGTGGTGTATTCAATGGACTGAGTTGTCTTGCCTTAGCTAATGCTCTTTGGGGGCGGGGAGGTGCATGACGTAAGGACTGTGAGACAGGAAGGATGTTGATTGTATTGTACGTTGGCTTGTCAATAAAGTTTGGAGTTGGTAGCAACAGCACACAGTTGTCCCGCGTCTTCTTTCTTAAGTAAAAGAACACGACAGCCCTGGTATAGTGGGCACTGACTTTGCCTGTAAATATCTCATTAGAGTGAGAATAGCAACAAACAAAGGCATTAGACAATCATTTAGAAATTGTTTGCTTTGACACTGATTGTCTCTTTTTCTTATCTTTATAGGGAACAAAGAGTTGAACAAAAATCCTAAAAGTATTTATCTAGTCAGTGTAGTATCTGAGTTTCCTGTAGATATCTGGAGTGTCACTCGTCTGGTTTCACAAGTGAAGATGAACAGGTGGAGTAGTTTGTTTATATGCTTTATTATGTAGAAACACATCAAGATGGATAGCAGCAGTACAAAATATAAGCAAACTGATTAAGTGGCAGACTACACAGATATGCATGCTTACATCTCAACAGCTTACTACAAAATGGCAGTCAGGCTCGCATGTTCTAAATATTTATACACTTGTGCAAGCTCCTAGAAATCTTCTTAAAGGTGTACATACATACAGATCTACATCCTTCCTCTTTAATTAATTACCCATGTTATAATCACTTTTGAGAATAGAGATGTGCAATTGTACAAACAATAAGAAATAGACACAATGCTTATGACCTTATGTTTTTATGTCTTTATGTCTTCATGTCCAAGTTGCCTTGTATCTGTAACATGGTCTAGAAATGCGACCTGATCTAGTGATATAGCAATCAGAACTGGGTTTAGTAACAAGGACAGTCATTGGTGAAGAAACAGATTCTGGAGCTTCAGAATTCTTCTCAGGAACAGGGATATTTACTGGAATGTCCTCTGGAACTGTAACGCTGGATAACTCACTCTGAGATAGAGTCTTTCTTGCAGGTATGATACTGCACTGCAAGCTCAGACACTGGGATCAAATGTTTCCAATTCTACCAAAATTTCACTCCTTGTGATTCCACAGTGTATGATCTTGGCTCTAAACATATACTTTTCATGACTCCAATCCGATCAAAACCTTTGGACATCTGCATTCTTACCATCTCTCCTTCACGTAATGGATTGAGTGGTTTTCTGGTCTTATCATAATAGGACTTCTGGTATAAGCGCTTCTTCAAAAAAATTGGCTTTCACTGTGATGTTGTTCTTGACACATGGAACCAATAATTTGCTCCTGATTGGTAGTGTGGTTCTGGTTTGTCTCGACAGAAGTCTCTGCGCAGGTGAACGAAGATGTTTATCACGAGGAACATTTCTGAGATTCAAGAGATTCAAGAAAACATCAATATTGTCTCATTTCGTCTTCTCTAGTAATTGCTTCACACTTTGAACTGCACTTTCTGCCAAACCATTTGACAGGGCTACTTGTAACATGAGTAAAGTCCCACTCTTTGGCAAATCTTTTGAACTGTTGGCTTGTAAACTGTGTACCATTGTCAGAAATCACTTTGTGCGGACTGCCATGAACTGCAAAATGGCACTTCATCTTAGTAATGACAGTATTAGATGCTAGATTAGGAAGTAGGTCAATCTCAAACCAATTTGAATAAAAGAATTTACTAACACCAAGTAATGTTGACCATTCCACTCAAAAATGTCTGTAGCTACTGTTGACCAAGGGAGTTCAGGAATCTGGTTTAGCTGAAGTGGTTCTTTCTGTTGATGTGGCTTAGTACTATTAAATACAGAAGAATATGAAAGTAATCTCTCAATATCCTGTGACATAGAAGGCCAAAACACTAGTCCTCTCACCCTTCTTTTAGTAGTGTCTGCTCCTGGGTGGCCACGATGAAAAATAGTAATATACTCTTGTTGCAAGGATTTTGGAACAATCACTTTCGGACTTTTCCTGATGATGTCATTGTCAGACAAAATTTCATCTCTGTAAGGAAAATATGGTTGCACTTCAACTGGTAAGTAAGATTGTTTTGATGGCCATCCTTGACTGATAAAGTGATTGAGCTTCTGAAGAACTGGATCTGTGGCTGTATGACTTCTAACCTCATCAAGATGTGTGGAAGAAAAATTTTGCACTTCCATGACTTCAAAATCAAGTTTCTCATTTTCATCCTATTCAGTGGTATTTCTGGGTGACCTGGATAAAGTAGCAGCAAGATAAAGACGTTTGACTTTCTTGTAGACAAGATTGAAATTATACATCTGCAATTTGAGCATCATGTGTTGCAATCTGGCAGGAGCTGTATGCATAGGCTTTCTCAAAATAGTGACTAGAGGTTGGTGATCTGTTTCAATCTGGATAGGTCTACCATAAATATAATCATGGAATTTCAAGCATGCAAACACAATTACCAAAAGTTCTTTCTCTATCTGGGCATACTGTATTTGAGTTTGGAGTTCACGAAACATACTGGTCTACCATATTGAAGAATGACTGCATCAAGACTAAATTTATGAAGCATCACAAGAAAGAGCAACTGGCTTGTGAACACCATAGTAACTGAAAGTTGGTGGACTGGCAATTTTTTGTTTCAGGACATGAAATGCTCTCTCGTTGTGTTCCAATCATGACAGAGCTAGATCTTTACATGGCAACTCTCTAAGCGGTGCTGAAAGTGGGCTCAAGTCTGGAATGAACTTCCCTAGTTAGTTAACTATGCCAAGGAAACATTGTAGCGCTTGAGCATTGTCTGGAGCAAGCATCATGAAAATAGTAGTTTGTTTGCAAGGATCTGGTCGTAAGCCTGAACTGGTAAATAAATGACCAACATAAGTGACTTCTTGTAACCTGAATTTGCATGTCTGAGGATTCAGCTTAAGAGTCACTTCACGTGCTCTTTCCAGAACTTTCTTGAGGTTTCTGTCATGCTCAGCTTCACTACTACCTCCTACTGGAATATAATCTATTATAATAGCACACGGATATGCAGAAAAAAATGTTCTCCATTGCACTCTGGAAGACTTCACTGGCAGAATTTATCCCAAATGGCATTTTCAAAAATCTGTACCTGGCAAATGTATTGCTGAAAGTAGCTAGCAATGAGGATTTTTGGTCAAGCAGTATTTGCCAAAATGGACTGTTAGCATCCAAGACAGAAAAAACAGTGGCATTTGGCATGAGAGCAGAGATTTCTTCAACTATACATATTGGATGATGACTTCTCTTCAGTCCTTTGTTCAAATCTTGTGGATCAGTACATATTCTGATATCATTAGAGCTTTTCTTATGAGCTACAACCATGGAAGATACCCAGTTAGTTGGTTTATCTACTGGACAAATTACACTTTGCTGTACCTTTTTATCTAGCTCAGCTTTGACTCTGTTCTGCATAGCTACTGGAACTTTCTGGGCTGGCCTGACTACTGGACTGACTTCAGGATCTAACTTCATGGAGTATACAGCTGGGTGTTTGCCTAGTTTGTCTTTGAACAGATCAGCATAGGTAGTGAAAATAGTCTGTGCAAAATTAGAACAGTGGTCGTTTAAGCTAACGTGACAGACTTCCTTGTTAAATTAAAGCAGTCCCTTTTTCAAATTGTCTCTGATGCCTAATAATTACTGTACATGCCTCTTGACCACATAAAATTGCAAGTCATAACTGTTCTCAGCAGAGTAATATGAAAGTAATACTGAACTTTCAGTTTGAATTTACTCACCACCATAGGCAACAAGCTTTGCACACTTTGCCAAATCAAGCTTCTCACCAGCACATACTCTAGCAAATGTTTCTGCTGACATAACATTTGAGCTCTATGCATTTTCCATTTATCTGAACAGTACAAAATACTTCTTTCTTTGCCCATAAATATATTGCATTGATTGTTTCATTAAGCACTGACATACCATCAATATAAAAAGTAGGATTACAGTTTTCTAATTGATCAACTTGTCTCTTTGAATGTTCTCTTTTAATAAAATAATGTGTCCCTTTTGATTTACAAAACCTTTTGAAATTATTCCATTTATTGCATTTGTGGTATTGCTGACCAAAAGCCAAGCATTTTTTCTCTTTTAGATTCATGATTTCCGCCATAGTTATGACAGTTAGCAATAAAACTGGGTGGGGTCCCATTCTTTGAGTTTGCTGACTCACTCCTGTACTTCACTGAGACTGTGCGCACATTGGAATTTGCTAGAAAGGTATGGAGTTTCCCAGTGAGTGTTGCAGGGCTCACAGTTGCTGTCATGTGCTTGGGTCTGTCTCTTTTAACCACATGCTGCATACTATCGACATTAGCTTTAGAAGTTACTGGAAGCATGCATTTCTCATTTGTAAGCAAATGTATGTGCTTTTCTGTGACAAATCTCAGTGGCCTTATTCAAAATTAAATCACTGTCATGAAGCAAAATCTTTCTCACAGCATCATCTTAATACCACACAAAAGTCTGTCTTGTATCAACTCATCCCTTAAATCACCAAATCTGCACGTTTTAGCTCTATTTCTCAAATCAGTTATATATGCTGCAAATGTTTGATCTCTTGTGAAAAAGAAATGCCTTTCCATCATAATATTTATTTGGAGGTACACATTTCTCTAAATTTACATTTTAAACACTCAAGATCTTCCTTTGACTCAGGCGGTACCACTATATAATGGTTTTCCCCCTCTCCTGAAAATACAGCAGGTGCATACACAAATGAACACTCTCTTTCTTTGTCTTCTGAACCAGCTAAATTAAACAGAATAAATGCCTTTGTACAATCATCTTCATCAGAAAATGTAGCTTGTATGAAAATATTGTAGTCTTGCTCAAACACTCTCCAATTCTCTGCAATATTATTATCAAAGACAAGAGGTCCGGGTTTAAGAAATCCATCTGCCATGCCAACAGTGTATGCACAAACACACTGAAAATATGGTCCTTGTAATTATATATGAACATGCACATATTGCCAGTACTTGTAATACCATTCAAATACACAATAAACTGTTCAAAATGCTGTACTTTGTGAAATGTGCTCTGAAATGGCTGTATTTTGTGACATAACTGTACTCTAATACTGCACAAACTTGCAAACACTTCATTCACTTTGGATATCTCAAATGGCTTTAATTAATGTGAAATTCCTTGGTAGGAAAAATATTATCAGAGACTACTTTTTTTCATCAGGAGATCATTATGCTGAGTAGTACTGTTTATCACACTTGGTATCTATATCAGTCCAAGTCCAAGTAATGAACATTCTCCATCCCTACCCACCTACATGGGAAATGCACACAGGAAATAAATGTTTTGTAATTTCTAGTAATTCTAAAACCATAGCTGGTATCTCACTTTACTGAAGTTATGTGACTAAATTGTGGGACAACATATCGATTAAACTATGGCAACTAGAAAAACTGAAATCCTTTAATGGCAGACTCAAACAATGCCTGTCCAACTCCTGATTATGCTCCTGGTCTGCACATGGATAACCCACCTCATCACTCTAACTGTATATTCTTAGAACCACCTCATCACTCTAACTGTATATTCTTAGAACCAGCTCATCACTCTAACTGTATATTCTTAGAACCGCCTCATCACTCTAACTGTATATTCTTAGAACCGCCTCATCACTCTAACTGTATATTCTTAGAGCCAGCTCATCACTTGTATATTCTTAGAACCAGCTCATCACTCTAACTGTATATTCTTAGACCCGCCTCATCACTCTAATTGTATATTCTTAGAACCGCCTCATCACTCTAACTGTATATTCTTAGAACCGCCTCATCACTCTAACTGTATATTCTTAGAACCGCCTCATCACTCTAACTGTATATTCTTAGAGCCAGCTCATCACTTGTATATTTTTAGAACCAGCTCATCACTCTAACTATATATTCTTAGAACCAGCTCATCACTCTGTGTATTCTTATAACCACCTCATTACTCTAATTGTATATTCTTTTTAACCAGCTCATCAGTCTAACTATATATTCTTGGAACTGCCTCATCACTCTAACTGTATATTCTAAAAATCACCGCATCACTCTAACTGTATATTCTTAGAACCGCCTCATCATTCTAACTGTATATTCTTAGACCCGCCTCATCGCTCTAACTGTATATTCTTAGAACCGCCTCATCACTTTAACTGTATATTCTTAGAGCCAGCTCATCACTCTAGCTGTATAGTTTTAGAACCGCCTCATCACTCTGACTGTATATTCTTAGAACCGCTTCATCACTTTAACTGTATATTCTTAGACCCGCCTCATCGCTCTAACTGTATATTCCCAGAACCAGCTCATCACTCTAGCTGTATAGTCTTAGAACCAGCTCATCACTCTAACTGTATATTCTTAGAACTGCCTCATCACTCTAACTGTATATTCTGAAAATCACTGCATCACTCTAACTGTATATTCTTAGAACCGCCTCATCATTCTAACTGTATATTTTTAGACCCACCTCATCACTCTAACTGTATAGTCTTAGAACCAGCTCATCACTCTAACTATATATTCTTAGAACCAGCTCATCACTCTAACTGTATATTCTTAGAACCGCCTCATCACTCTAACTGTATATTCTTAGAACTGCCTCATCACTTTAACTGCATATTCTGAAAACCACCTCATCACTCTGACTGTATATTCTTATGACCATTCTTTTTTCTACTTGTGTGTAGCCAACATGTATGCTGTTGTTTATTTTCTTTTGTTCATGCCTGTGGACGTTATTAGAATTTTTTTGTATTTCTCAAACCCACTTTGGGTAGTTAAAAATGTTTAGAAAATGGGCATACTGTACATCAGTACCCTGATTGGAGAACACATGTTCTCCAGCAGGGTATTAATATACAAGTAATGCCTAGTGAAAAATGAGTCCGCCACTTCACGGCAGCTTATCAAGCTGCTGTGGAGCTCAGACTGAGAAAAATGAAATGGGCTCCATTATTTTACACTCATTAAGAAGTGCTTCTGCTGTTCAATGATTGTAAAATGTCAAAAAAGAAGACAAAAAAAGATGTGTGTGTGTGTGTATGCATGCATGTCAGTGAAAGTGAGTGCGAGCCATTAGGAACTAAGGTTGGGTGGCATGATGCCAGAGTAATCATATGGGCTAGGCTTGTAAAGGCTCCAAGGCTATTAGCCTAGTACACACCTATGAACCTATTATTTTACACTCGCTAAGCAGAGCTTTTGCTGTCTAGCGAGTGTAAAAGAAAAAAATAAATAAAATAAAGCATTCATGAGAGGCTGTATGCTTGTATGAGAGTAAGAGAAAGAGAGTGCTCGATTGTGTGTGTGTGTGTGTGTGTGTGTGTGTGTGTGTGTGTGTGTGTGTGTGTGTGTGTGTGTGAGAGAGAGAACAAGAAAGATCTAGAGAGTGAGAGAAAAGTGAGAATGAAGTGTGAGTGAATGCATGTATGTAAGGAGAGGAGACTGACTATGAGAGAGATCAAGAGAGAGTGAGACTGAATGTGTGTATGAAAGCAGCTGGAGTCTGGAGACTTGAAGAGACTGAGAAGGAGTATGAGACCGATCTTGTGTGATTGAGTGAGTGAGTGTGTGTGTGTGTGTGTGTGTGTGTGTGTGTGTGTGTGTGTGTGTGTGTGTGTGTGTGTGTGTGTGTGTGTGTGTGTGCATGTGTGTGTGTGTGTGTGAGTATGTGTATGAGAGAGTGAGTGAGTGAAGTGCGAAAGTGAACCAACAATCCCCTGGTAGCATGTGTGAGAGAGAGTGAAGAGAGAATGATCTCTGCCAGCCCTTAGAGAATGGGCTGTCTATAAAATTGTTGTTTTACTTATGTATGTATTTTTTAAGTACTGTTTTAATTTTTAAATATATTTTGGATATAAAATGCTTTCTCCAACATCATTAATATATACTACAGCAAGTGTGAAACATTAGGAGCAGGAAATATTTTACATCAAAAATATATTAAAAAATAAAATAGAACTTAAAAAATACATAAGTAAGTAAAACACAGCAATTTTACAGAGAGCCAATTCTCTAAGCGCAATAATGCCCTCCAGGGTGTATGTTAATGTGTAATTAATGCCCTTCCAGGGGTGTAGAGGCCCTCTGCCTGCAGCATCATCTTATTATATTCCTATCTATCTCTAAGAGAGATTACTGTACTCTAGTACTTACTATTAGAAAGGCAGAGGTGCTGATGACAGGATGTTTCTTGGCCCAAAGACAAATACAAAATGCACAGACCCACTCACTGAGATAGTTCTTAAATTAATAGTACACTTTACTACTGGGTTAGCTGGGTGACATCATTATTTGTCACCTGCCTTCAGTTCCCAGGCTAACAGATATCAACAGAATTTAACATTTCTCTGTGAGAAATAACATCTCTCAGATGTTTGCCTAGGACTGGAAGTCATAAAATAATTAACACTTTTACATTTGAAACCTAGTAACATACCTCTCAACTATGTCTCATATATTTCTATATGGACAAAACCAGACAGAATGGGGGGGACAAGGGCCCCAAAATAGTGACAGAATTTAAATATTTCTCCTATAAACTTACAAAGTTGATAGAATAACAAGTTTTGCATTATTGCATATTTTCTGCAGGATATAAAGTCTGAAACTCAAATGTCTGTCATTATATAGTATTATTTAGTGACTTGAGTCTTCACTGATTTGTCAGAAAACCACAACTTTTATGAGGAACAGTCCAAAAATATGAGGCAAAATTATGGACATACTGCGAAAATCTGTACAGTTGAGAGGTATGCCTAGTAATTATTTTTGTTTCCAGACAATAGGAAAACCTCTAGCTTTAGACATTGTGTCTGCTTGCTGCATTATAACTAACTTTTTATAGCACATCGTAAAACACTTTTAACATATTTTCCTGAGGTTTTGCAAGTTAACTATGTATGTTCCAACTTCTGCTATTAATATAGTTTATATACATTTCTGCTATTTTCCAGTAGGGTACACTGTGGTAACATTCTTGACGCTCAGTACATAACATACAGTTCAACGCACACTTCTGCACCAGTAGTTTAATATCCATATGACATATAGTTCTCTTACATTTGTAAGACAAGCCTATCTATCATATTAATATTCACAAATGACATATGATTATTTACAAAATTCCAGATAACTGGGCTGGCAGTGTCACATTTCTATATATATCATATTAATATTTTCAAGTGACTTATTTACAAAATTCCAGCTAGCTGGGCTGGCAGCATTTCGGTTTGTCACAACAACAAACATATTTGTGTCATTTTACCTGAGAATAGCTTTGCAAGTGAATACTCTGATCTAGAAGCTGAAACAAGAATTTCAAGGACCTGCTTATTTGAAAGTCTGTAGTTACTATGGCATGATCTGAATGTTTTTCTTTACAGGACTTAAATTAGCCTACAACTGACAAATGAATATAAACTAAAAATGTCTACACATAGTAACTATTTTCATTTTAAATGACCTAGTTTCATTTTCAGCACATTACAGAAGCATCAAAATGTGTTTATGGAGTGTTTGGAATGAAAGCTGTTTACAAATAGCTGTTTAATACTTTATCGCAAACTAAAAGTTCCTGTGAAAAAAAGCCAGTGAAATTCAATACCAAACATCTCATAAAAGGCCTGGCTAGAAACAATGTTTTCATAAGCTAAAGAGAAAAAAAAGGCTCTGGAAATGTGTAGGTGTAATGAATGTCTGGGTGAAGGCCAAGAGGGAAAGAGAGCAGGAGAGAGAGAGTGAGAGGGAGAGAGCTTTCTTATGTAAACATATTAAGAACTTTCTCACTGCAGCTTTCTGGAAGTCTGCTTTCATAAAGAGTAAAATTACAGTGCTGTATCTGGTTAGCTAAGGGGATACGAGTTGATGATTGACCAGCAAAACTGCAAGCTGCTGCCTTCATACAACTGCTTAGTTTACAACTATTGTGTGATTGTTGACAAAAATGTTCTGAAAAAGAATTTAGACATACTTTTCAATGCAGTTTTGCATTCTTTTGTTAGTTGATATTTTTCTTCAAACGTGACCAATTATATTACTCTTTGGCAAATCTTTTTAATTGATTATCATTTTACTTACATATAGTTATTTAACTTTAGAGATCTTGTGTGAGTGAGTACCTGTATGGAAGTAGAGAACACTGTGTGTGTGTGTGTGTGTGTGTGTGTGTGTGTGTGTGTGTGTGTGTGTGTGTGTGTGTGTGTGTGTGTGTGAGAGAGAGAGAGAGAGACAGAGATCCATAGAGACTGAGAGCAATCTTGAGTGAATGTGTGTATGAAAGCAGAGATGACTGTGTATGAGAGAATGTTCTGTCTGTAAAATTGTGTTTTACTTACATATATATTTTTTAAGTACTATGTTATTTATTTATCTATTTTTGATGTAAAAATGCTTCCTCCAACACCAGTAACATATACTACAGAAAGTTTGAAACAGTAAGTAGAGGAACTATTTTACATCAAAAATATACAAAAAATAATATAGTACTTAAAAATAAATAAGCAAGTAAAGCACAATAATTTTACAGAGAGCCCATTCTCTAAATGCAATAATGCCCTCCAGGGTATGTGTTAATGTTCAATTAATGGCCTTCTAGGAGTGTAGAGGCCCTCCACCTGCAGCATTGGGCCTCATAACACCCCTGGGTTGGAGTTAATTACACATTAACACACCCTGTTGGGCATTATTGATTGCATAGTTTCCTCTACACAAAAATTCTACCCTTCCTCACTGTGAGTGTATTATTTTTCACACAAGCATTGAAGGTACACATTGCAAAAGTGAAAATGTCTGATTCATGCAGACATGACACTCATACGGCCACTGAGAACAGTGGTATATACACTAATTAACAAAATAAAAGATATTTTAAAACTAAGTGCATAATAGTGTTATCATCCCTAAAGCCTCCATTGTCATGGACTAGCATAGGAAGCCTGAACATGACATCGGGCCCTAAACTTTCTCTTCAGGGTTTCAGTGGAATAGATCAGAAAGTTGCTACATAATGTACTATGTGTGTACTAAGGGTATCTATTATTTTGATAGTGTAAAGCTTATTTTTCTCAAACTTATTGTCATTGTCTTAGTAACATGATTAATGCTATAAGCATAGCTTTCATTTTTTGTTACCTCAGCTTTGAAATGAATAGTGGCTGCATACCTCTCACATGTCCAGATTTTCGCAGAATGCCCAGTTTTTATTTATATTTTTGGTCTGTTCCTCATAACATTTGCATTTTTCTGGATTTTTGTGGCAAATCACTGAGGATTGAATTCACTAAATAATGACAGGCATTTGAGTTTCAGACTTCATATCCTTCAGAAAATGTATGTTAACACAAGACCTTTTAGTCTAGTGTAGCTCCCACTGTATTCATGTAGAAGTAATAGACTGCAGTTTTTCATTACACCACAAGGTGGAGCACCTTTTCAGGAATATAAAAGACAATTTCAAAAGCAAAAGATGATTCTAGAACACTAGCTGAAGGAGGGAAGACTGAAGCACATAGCTGAAGGGAAAAAGGGCCTTGCAGCATGACTGGATTTTCTTTTGTAGTGTTTTAGGACAGGGAAGTGAAGTAGCAGATTATGTCTGTCTCTTGCTGAAATCCTGGATATGGTATGTTGTGGAATCAGGAGAGAAATCTGAAACCAGTAGTTCCACGCTTGCTATGATTCAGCAAGAAAAGGAGTTCCCTTGGGCCTAGTACCGAGAAGCCATAGATGATTACCAGAGTTCTGGTAGGTGATTTTCTACTTTTCTCATCGGAGGAACCACAGCGCCTGGTCACTAGGATATTCTCGATAGAGTGGTGAGAAGCTCTGGCCGTCATTTTATATTTTTATAAGATTGTGGTCCCCCCTTTAATGCTTTGTGGATTAAAAATAACTGGGATCCATATGAGCTCTAACTTGGGCCCCATCATGCCGGCAGCAAGACTAAGTAGTCACTGGCCAGTGAACAAGGTATAATAGTGTGTTTCATAGTTGGTCTGTTTAGACTTGATCAAAAGGGGGTAGAGGGTGTTAGTACTGCTGAATGACATTGCATTCTCTCATATTTGTATTGTGGCACTATAAATCTTTATTGTTCAATGATAATGCATTTTGCCATGTTAGTACTGCTGTCCTAAAGTATCTTTACTGCTCCATGACATTGCATTTTCTCATATTTGTATTGCGGCACTATAAATCCTCATTGTTCAATGACATTGCATTTTCTCATATCTGTATTGTTGTATTATGACTCTTATATTGCTTAATGACATTGCATTTTTTCCTGTGTTTGTATTGCTGCATTATAAAGCTTTACTGCTCATTGATATTACCTTATTTGTGCATGTTTGAATGTCAACCCCTTCTTCTGCTGAGTTCTGGGTATGTTTTCATTGCATACATATTCGCACCTTGCCTTATTGCTAACTGGTGCACTGTTGAAATACAAGAAAAATGGACAGAGTACTGAGTTCACTCTAACAACGACACAAAAGTACCAAAATAGTAAAATAAAGAAGTTGCAGAGTTCCACGACAGATTTACCTTTTATTTATACAAAAAAAAGAGTAAGCGCTTTCGCGATCTACCCAGATCGCTTCTTCAGACTGTATTACAATGTCATCTTATCTAACCAAGCATTTTAAACCTTCAGTCATTAACACAATTAATTAATCACAATTACCCAATTAAAACATGGGAGTGGTTCCCTTTCAATAAAAACTTTTTAAAAATCCAAACCTTCTTACTTTGCCATTCTTTTGTATCAGCTTATATCTGAACAAATTACTTATAAAAAACAGCTCAGTATATATGATACAATAGAAACATAAATTGTTACTAAAAAATATTAGCCAAACATTACCTATGAAAATGCATGTATGTATATGTGCATATTGTTGCATTGTTGTTAGAGTGAACTCAGTACTCTGTCCATTTTTCTTGTACCAGTGTGTTGTTGGGAGAGAGACTGAGACATGGCAGAAGGATATGATACAGAACCGAATGGTTTATATGGACAGAATTCTAATACTTGCACACAGAAAAAACATTTTAATCGCATTTTAATTATGGATAATAACCTTCTGATGTTAAAGCCTGTGTTTTCCGAAGACTGCACTGTGGATACAATGAAGAAATGAGCATGGCTTTTCGAGATAAGTATAGGAACATACTTTATAAATTTAAAAGGCTGCAGTGGCAGCAGTTCCATATGGAAGCATCACTGAGATATAAAATAGTACCTAGAGGTTTAAGGGTACTAACTATGCCCACATATGGAGACCAATACCCTCAGTTATTAAAAAAGGGGCAACAATTGAACCTGCAGCTCAGCTATGATTACATGCATTTAATTATAGATTTTTTTCTACCACAAGAGAAAGAATTGGCAAATGAATTAAGTGAATTACAAGATGAACTGTATGCAACATTCAGTATGGATGTAATAGCTGACAAAATGGATATTTTACATGAAAATATTCTGCAGTATGAAAAAAGATTACAGAACATTAAAAGTAAGAAATTGCAGCGTTACATGAATGATTTTCAAACAGGGGCGGTCTTTGCTTGGTTCAAACCATCTAACATGAACAGGAACCAGCAAACCAATCAATTAGAACATGATGATGGACATATACACCAACCAACTAAGAGAGAAGAGGTACATGCAGGAAATGAATCACTTGAGAGAAAAACGCCTACACAAACTAATACGATGGAGCGGCAAGCAAATAAAATACCACCAGGGAATTTACCAGTACTAAAAAATTCTAAGGGTATAGTTAATAATAATTCCAAGAAGGGCCCCCACCCCCTTTTTCAATGCAATTGAGGGAGACAAATGGGACTACCATCGAGCCGTTCATACTGAACACACATCTCCCAATAAAGAACAGATCGAGGAGCAGAGGCTGGAAAGCTCCTGTACGATACAACCAGGTAACAGCAACAGGACAAACAGGAATGAATTCCCACAGCAGGAATCAAAGGAGCTGGTAGTGAACCTTTCGTCTTTTGAATTAGCAGGTGCGCATTTATCAGTTTTGAATAGAGGCTTATCATTTATACCAGCGCAGAAAACCGAGATGGTTGAATTAATCAAAGAACTAAAATTATTTGGTAGGACATTGACTCTTAAAACAATATTTAAAAATACAGATGATGTGCATTTTAATTGTTATGAGAAACCTAGCAGCTTTATACCTAAACCACATCCTATGGTAGAGTATTTTTTATCTGTTTGTGAGAAAGAGATACGGATGTTTTTGAGCATGACAGTCCTAAACATTTTTATAACTTAAATAATGATGAAATGACTGCACTAAATGAATTACGCAACTTGAAATCTATTGTGATTAGAGCGGCAGACAAAGTTGGAGGCGTTATTGTCATGGATAAAAGCTTTTATATAGAGCAGATGATAAATTTATTATCAGATGATGAATCATATGTACAGATTAGTAATACTGTTTTAAAAGGAATACTACATAGGATTGAATTTTACCTTTTTGATATATTAATGATGAATATGTTTTCAGAGGAACTTTTTAAATATTTTAGAATGGAACATCATATTATTTCTATTATATATGGATTGCCAAAAATTCATAAAAATTTAACATGCCCCCCTATGAGACCCATAGTCTCTAGTAAAGGTTGGGCCACGGAACCATTGTCAATTTTTATAGAGAAGAACTTGCACCCTGTCTTAGATACCTGTGCCTCAATATTGAAAGACACTAAGACCTTTTTACAGAAGTTGTTTACACAGACAAAGGGGTTGCATAAGAACTTCCTTTTAGTTACACTTGATATTAATTCCCTTTTCACGGTCATTCCTAACCAATGGGGAATTGAAAGGATCAGAGAACTACTTATAAGTAAGCAATCATTCCCCAATGACAAGGTTGGAATTATATGTGGATTACTAGAGATAGTCCTGGAAAATAATGTTTTTAATTTTGGTGACAACTATTATTTACAGAAGATAGGCGTAGGTATGGGCACTGCTTGTGCCAATAGCTACGCCAATCTAGCTTTGGTACAATGGGAAAATACATGCTTACTGCAAGGACATGAGTACAGCAAACATGTGCTATGGTATACACGATTTGTGGACAACCTTTTCATTTTATGGGGGAAGTCAGAAACTGAATTAAAAGACTTCATAGATTATTTGCAAACAACAACAAACTTTCTGAAATTTACTCACAAATATTCTTATGATAAAATTGAATTCTTGGATGTTATGGTTGAAAAATCTGGGTTAAGAGACATGAAAACTAGCTTATATAGGAAACCGACAAGGAAAAATTGCCTACTGCATAAAAGTAGTATGCATCCCAGACATGTCAGTAGAAATGTCCTGAAAGGACAGATGATTAGGAATATGAGAATATACAACAGTGATAGTGAACTTAAGCAAGCAACAGAAATATTGAAGGATGAGTTTATTAGCAGAGGCTATTCCAACTCTGAAATAGATGCATGTGTCAATGAAACACTGGCAGTAAGAGGAACGAAAGGCCGTCCTTATTTCTCAGAGGGAATAGAAAATCAAGAGACAAAGGATAGACAACACAATGATACAAGACTACGGTTTCCTATTACTTATGCCAGCGATATAATGTTTAACTGCATCCAAGGATTTAGAAACAGTAATAGACTCTGCACCATACTTTTCTTTCATTAATAAAAAGTCTTTAAAAAGGCAGCTGCGCTATAAATCACATAATACTATACATGAAGTTACACCACAGAGGAAAGGTACTTACCCCTGTAGAAAATGTATAGCATGCAGGGGGATTCCAAGATGGCCGCCGACTAGTCTAGTCCTTACTCTCTGAGCTCCTCACAGCTATTTAACTTTTGTTTTTTTTTTACAACTTTATATCAACCTTTTTCCTCAAAATTTTATACTAAAAGATTTTATAAATTTGGATTATTTTTTCTTCTGGACTTATTATCCTGGGATTTATTTTACCTCAGAACATTCTTGGTCTCTCTGCTGCTGGGACTCCTACTGCTCCAGTCTGTTCCTGGTTCCTGGTATCCTGTTGACTGCATTCCATTTCTGGGCATGGCTACAAAATCTGACTCCATGGAGACTCAGCCTACAAAGGCCAAATATACTTCAATGCTCTCTCCTGAAAAAGATTCAGGTTCAAAAAGACTGAAATCATCTAGACAACCTACAGAAACTTTTAAAGTAAGTAATAAAGATTTAAATGACTCAAATTTCCTTTTAGAAGAACTAAAAATAGCATTAAAACCAATCCAAAGTGCTATACAAAACTTTTCAGAACAGTTTGCAGACTTTAGTAAATCTTTAAAGCAAATAAACGATAGTATTGTTACTATTGAAAATAAAATCTTAGCTTTGGAGGTTAAAACAGACTTATTGGAAAGTGACTTTAAATCTAGAGATAAAACTATTTCAGATTTACAAGCTAAAATATTGGATCTGGAAGCCAGGAGTCAAGAAATAACATCATTATTCGTGGTTTACCTGAATCTTATGACAATAAAAACTTGTTATCTGTGACTAAAAATATCTTTGAAACACTGTTAAATTGTGAAGCTTCTTCAAAATCTATAATTGTAGAGAGAGCACACAGAGCACTGCGTACAAAGCAAGATTCTTCCACACCAAGGTTAATTTATACTAAGTTACTAAACTTTCAAGACACTTTCCAGATCCTAGAAACTGCTAAAACAAAGAAACAATTCATATGGAAGTCTCACAAACTATCATTTTCCCAAGATCTTCCTGCACAGATCAAATTAAATAGACAAAAACTAGCCCCTATTGTGCTGACTTGATAAAAGAGGGATTAGATTTCGAATGGCTTATCCTAATACCTTGTCTTTCACAGCTAATGACAAAAGATTTGTATGTTCAGATCCTAAAGATGCAAAAGACATTTTTCTTAAAACATTTAAAAGCTTCCTGACACTGTATCTTAATATTCTACTGTTAAAGAACTACAATAAGGTTTGATCTTTTCTTTTCTTTACTCTGACAGTATTTGTGTTACATGATTTGTAATTCTGGTGTGACATAATTATATTAGCTTAAGAACTTGTCATGTAATTTACACATGATGGATTTGGTGTGACAGTGTGCAGTGACAGGATATATGCTTGTTAGATTTGTGTGGATTAATAGAAGCATTTAAATTGCTGTATTTACTTTTTCTCTTTCTCTCACATATGCTTGCTGTGTAAATAGATAATATGTTAATTTTACTACAAGCTTTTGAGTTACAGCCTTCTGTGTAAGCTAAATGATTTTTGGAGGGAAAAACATTCCATCTCAGCATTCTAGCAAGAAAATCTTCCCCTCAGAGTTCCAGCTGATGCTCTGCATGAACATGCGCACACTACAGTCTCTCTGAGATGGATGGTGATGTCATCATTTGTGAGGAAAGAAGGACAGTTTCAAATACACAAGTCTGCTTGTTTTCAACAAGTATTCAATAGCGCTAACTTTTTAGTAGATCTGGCTATTATTTAAAGTGATTTCTCTTCATAAATGAAGGTTGCTTTTTAAATTTAAACAGATTCATGTCACATAATATATTCAGTGACTTTTAGTGTGTCTGCATGACTTCAAAGCAAGCTGCTACTTTCATAAAGCAGAGTGAAAATGTTTCTGGAAACAAATGAACAGGTTAGTTTTATATATTAAAATTCTAAAGGATGTGTAAAGAAATGAACATATTTTCCTATTCAGAATATTTTTTCATACAATGTTTTATATGATACTGAAGTGTTTAATTTGACAAATGTTACAAAGTATACCTGTTCATATGAAAGTTTCATGTTCTTTCTATTCTCTGCTCTCTTTCTTCTCAGAGGCTGGATGTGATATTTATGATTAGTAGTTTATGTTTAAGAAAGCCTTTACTTATTTGAAAGGTTTGAAATAACTATCTTTAATATGATTAGCTGAATCTACCTGTATATATTTAAGCCCTTAGATTTACTGCATTTAGCTTACTTGTTTCTGTTTTAATTAAATGTTCAAAATGTTTACTTTAAAAGCCTTGTCTTTTCATGCTGTTTTGCTATGTTACATCTATAGCTTAGAAGAATAGTATGGCTACATAACCTAACAGAGTCATTAGTAAAATATTCAAAAAGTAGATTTAAAATTATATGTATGCACATTGTTGTACATTCAGTCCAGTATATATGATGCTGTTTAAGTTACTATTTAATAATATAATTATACTTTATTCATGTATATTAACTAATGTTAAAAACCTTACAGCTTATAATATTTCATTTTGAATAGTTCCTATACTACTATTATCTAGTTAATAGATGCATCTCCAGACTGAATTGTTTTTCATTTTGAGATATGGTTGCTTGGTAGTTGTTTTTTGCTTTATTTGAACTATAACTAAATACTCATTCTACAGGTATTAGTGCTTTTATCATACTAATGGTCATGTTGATTAATGAAATTATCACTAAAGTACTAAAGAAGGTTCAGTAGATAGTGCATGACTATTATCTTTAGTTCAGTAATGCTATGCTTATTTACTTATATTATAATGTTACCAGTTGGTTTTGTTATACTTATATATGTTATCTTACATATCTTTCAGTTTTAATTGTATTACTTCTTATGATAGAGTGTTCTAGTTAAGCAGAGTGTGATTTATTTATTATTTACTTGTTTCTCTTTCTCTTGAAATACTTGAGGAAATACATTTAATCACTATAAATTTCAATTTAAGGATAGGAGCTTTAGATTAGTATTCAAGTAGGGATTAAGCATGTTGGACGTCTTGAAATTAGTTAATTTTGTATATATTTTTAGTAGTATTACTCGGACTTTATGTTATGTTAGGCTTCCTTTGAGTAATTTGTATTCTAACTTGAGGTTATTATTATCTATAATTACAATGTTTTTTTATGTTCTTCTGCTCTTCCTTTATCACAGGGGGATTGGTGGGTAGGCACTAGGGTTAGGATAAAGGTTATTATTATACATTTCATGGTTCTTGAAAAACCTTTTTTCTTTTTTTTTCAACAAATGTTATTTGATGACTTGTTTGAATACTTAAAGACTGTTTTTCTTTTATTTTTTTCTTCTTCTTTTTAATGTTGTGTTGGATTTGCACCTTGAGTTCACTTTTATAGCATCAATAATGATTATACTTGTAGAATATGCCTGTTGACATAATTTTAGATTCTTGGAATGTTAGAGGCATTCAAGATAAAGCGAAAAAGTCACTATTATTTCATATGATCTTTAAATCACAGGCTAACATTTGTTTTATTCAAGAGACCCATATTTCACGTATTGATTGGAATAAAGAGTTAAAAAAATGGATCAAAAGATTATAGCTTCAGGTGACTCATCTAACTCCAGAGGTGTAGCTATAATCATTAAACAAAAATTAATTGGGAATATTATTGATGAGAAATTTGATGATGAGGGAGGTGGTGCTTATTTACGCTTCTATTGTTGGTTTGGACAAACCCTTATTAATTTTAAATCTATATGGCCCATGTAATTCACAACATTTGTTCATTTTAAAATTTACAATATTCTTGCATCCTATAAGGATCATCATATTATAGTGGGTGGTGACTGGAATGCAGTTATAAACCCTGTAATTGATCGTTCCGCTCCACTGTCACCTATAATCTTCAATCTACTCTGGCTATAAATGATTTGATGACAGAATATAATTTAATAGATCCCCTCTGCACTGTTAAAAGTATAAACAAGAATGATATATATACTTATTATTCTAAGTGCTATCATTCGTGGTCCAGATTAGACTTCTTTCTAATTTCAGATTATATTTCAAAATATATTGTGGACTTTACTACAGAACCCAGATTCTTTTCGGATCACTCAAGAATTTCACTAAAATTGAACATAAAACCCAATATCAAAAATAAAACTATGTTTAATAAGTGGACCTTAAATAATAACTTATTGTCAAATGAAGATATTTGCAAACAAGCTTCAGAAATCCTAAATGAAATGGTGAATAGTCTTGAATCATCAGACATTCCTTATGACATACAATGGGCTGCATGTAAAGCAAGATTAAGAGGTTTATTTATTAGTAAAGCTGCTTTTTCAAAAACAATACTTTAAGAAAGAGGAATTCTTAAAATCAAGAATTTCTTCGTTGGAAAATCATCTTAGTCTGAACTATGATGCTACTTTAGAAAAACAAATTTTTGATTGTCAGAAAGATTTAATTCTGCTTCACTAAAATAACCTCTCCTTAGCTGAACAAAAGCTACTTGCTTCATATTCAGAGTGGGCCCAGGTTCCATCTAAATTGTTAGCGAGAATTATTAAAGTTAACTTCAGAAATCCAAATATTACATCTTTATCTTATAATAACAGATTATATAATACTGATGAAGAGATTATTCAACTTTTCACCTCTCTTTACACTGAGTTATATTCAGGTTCTTCTAATTCTGTTAAAGATAATCACTCAAAATTCTTTTTAGACTCTTTGCAGTTCCCTAAACTTAATGATAATCAGCAAAAACTACTTTCTATCGGTACAAGAAATCTCGGATTCAATAGATAATCTTAAATTGGGTAAATCTCCGGGACCTGATGGTTTTACTCCAGAATTTTTCAAAACTTTCAAATTGGTAGTTCTTCCCTTTCTATTTAAAGTTTACAATCATATAAGAGTTAATGATATCTCAGATATTCATTGGAACACATCCAAAACCATTCTAATTCTAAAAAATAATAAAGATAAATCTGACCCAGTAAATTATAGACCCATTTCTTTAATTAACGTGGATATTATGATTCTGTCATCTATTCTGGCTAACAGATTGAAACGGATTTTACCCTCAATTATCTTGTCAGATCAATCAGGTTTTATGTCTCAGAGACATGTTTGGGATAATACTCTATCTTTAGAGACTATACTTCATCTTATTAAGAAAAATCCAAACCCTATATATGCTTTGATTATAGATGCATCAAATGCCTTTGACAGAGTATGTTGGAACTTTCTATTTCAAACTATGTTATGTTTTAATATTCCCTTATTCTTTATAAATTTTTAAAAGTTTTATACAAGAATATGTTTACTAGACTATACATTAATGGTCAATTTTCTGCTCGGATAAAGATCACTAAAGGAACAAGACAGGGTTGTCCATTGTCCCCTTTTCTTTTCAACATTTATTTAGAACCTTTGCTATTGTTTATTACTCAAAATACTTTTCATAACATCCCTAGAATTCTTAATACTAATATTCATTTCTCTGCTTTTGCGGATGATTTAGTAATCTACTTTCAAACTCCATTGTCTGATTACAGAAAAATAATGAATTCTATTGATTATTTTTCTTTGGTTTCCAACTATCTTTTAAATTCTACAAAAACTCATATTTTTCCCTTAAATCATTTAGCACACAAATCTTTTTTGTTTCCAGACGATCATTTTCAGTTTACTTATAATATAAAATATTTAGGAATCAACTTAGAACACAATAATAAATCTTCCTTTCAAAATAATATTAATAAATTATGGAACTCTATATTGTCTGATATGGACAGATGGAAGCATCTAAACCTTTCATTTCTTTCAAGGGTGGCCATTATTAAGATGAATATTCTGCCTAAATTTCTTTACCAATTCTCATCATCTGATCAGATAATTTCAAAAAATTTTTTGAGTCTGTAAATAAAGCTTTGGCAAAATTCATATGGTTCCCTAAATCTGTTAGAATTTCCTATTCTAGATTGGCATTTTCAAGGACAAGGGAGGTTTGCGTTTACCTAATCTTTATCTCTATTATTTGATTGTCTCATCCAATAAACTTCTTACTATCTCTAAATTCAATAACACTTTTTATCCAAATCACTCTTTATGGATAAAATTATGGTATAATTATGTCATTTCTAATAATTTAAATCCTGAAGCTATTCCCTTTATCTCTCTGGATAGTTTATTTATTAAAAATATATCTACAGTATTTAAACAAAAGATTAGAGATTTCCAAACCTTACTCAAAATGTGTAAACTAGAAAAGATCTCGCACCATGTTCAGCCAATTCATCTAAACCCAAATATATTATTGGACAATAAACTTTTGAACTTAACAAACTATCCTTTAATTAAAAATCTAAAAGTAGGAGATTTTTTGAAATATTTTGACTTGCCTTTATCTGACTAGCGTAAGTTATTGAAAGTAAACTGGAATTACTCACCAATTCTTACATAACTAAGAGCAATAATTAAAAACAAATTTGTATGTCTGGTCCCCATAGACTCACAATTGAAAAACCTTAACACGATTATCAAAATACTTTCATCATCTGACAAAATGCTCTCAAACTCATATAAATTAATTAATTCTTTAATGATGGACCACAACTGTCTTTTATCTAATGTTTGGTTGAATTATAATTCCCAATTGTCAGAATCTCAGAAAGTCCTGGCTATTAGACACACTAAGGAATTTATCCCTTTTAAAAAATTAGCATACACACAATTAATGATTAATAATGATGCCTACTTTACCCCAATCAAATTAAACAAATTTAACCCAAATAAGTCCCCTTCGTGTTCATGCTGTTCTCATCCCCAAGCAGACCTCCTTCATATTCTATGGTATTGTCATTTTTCTCACAGATTGTGGACATCTTTGAAAGTCAGACTGCAGAAAATGGGATATCAAAATCCACGTTGACGTGGGAATTTGCTATTCTACATATTCCATTGATTCATCTTTCAAAAGTTGATATTCATGTTATCATTTTTATTTGCTCATTACTAAAACTTTATATAATACAAAATTGGATTGATCGTTCTAAATTAAAATGGGTTACTTTCCAGAAAATGGCTTTTAAATTTATTGATGCTCAAAGATACTTAGGTGGGAGTCCAAAAAAAAAGCTATTAGAAAGGTTGTGTTAGAAAAGGTTTTAAACATATTAAATAGTTAAAGTTAAATATATTTTTTTTTTTTTCCCCTCAGGTTCCCTAACTTGTATATAGTGTACATATGGTGTATGTTTTATTTCTAAATAATTTATCAAAATCTCATGAAGGTTGTTATCACTAGATGAATTGTTATATGTTCATTTATGCCTTCTTGTTATGTATAATCTTTTAATTGTCTTGCTATTCATATAATTAATAAAAAAATTTTTGAGAAAATGTATAGCATGCAGATATATTTTTCCTGCACTACCTTTTTTCATCCAGTGAGTAAATGTAAAATAGAAGACTGTAGAACTACTGACATAGTATATTTCAGTTTTTATCAAATATGCAAAGCATACTATAGAGGTAAAACGAATAGGATGCTAAAAGAACGTATTCTAGAACATATGAGAGACATTGCGACAGGTAAAGAAACTAATGCTCTAGCCAAACATATTCAAAAAGAAGGGAAAGGTCATAATTTTAAATTTTTTGTGCTTGAGGTAGTTAAGAAAGGCCTTAGAGGAGGGGATATAAAAAATAAAACTGAAGAACTAGAACAGAAGTGTTTTATAAAATTAAATGCAGATAAAATTCCTGGAATAAATGATGCAGTATCACTTAAACCCTTCCTTAAAGCACGACATTTGAAGCACTAAATGTTTATTTATGTTTTTAATATGACATTTAAATATATCCATGCCTTATTATATAATATGTTGTCTTTGCTTTACATCTATATTTATAATGAATTCAAGTATATTAAATGAAATTAAGAATTTTGTCTGCCAAATGGTTGTGATCTAGCTTAGTTAGGCCTATATTATATTATACCATGACCCCCCCCATTCATATTCCAAAACGTGCACGCTGATTGGCCAGCGTGCCCATTGTAAATCGAGTTATACTAATGGAAAAAGGTCCGGTCGCCCGGACTTTTTTCCATTAGTATAACTCTTTAAACACTGTCTCGCTATGTTAAATGGGTTTAACATAGCGAGACAGCTTTAAAATAAGCGAAATCTCCGTTGCTTATTTTAAAGCTGTCTCATATGCTAAACCCATTTAACATAGCGAGACAGGTTTAAAAAGCAACGGAGAAAGCAAGATCTCCGTTTTTTTTTTTTACTGTTTTGCTATGTTAAATGGGTTTAACATAGCGAAACAGTTTTAAAATAAGCACGGACATCTCTGTTGCTTATTTTAAAGTCTCGCATGTTAAACCCATTTAACATAGCGCAGTAAAAAGCAACGGAGATCTTGCTTTCTCCGTTTTTGCTTCAACTCTGATGTACTGCGCAGGTGCGCAGTACATCAGAACTGCCACGGATGCCAGACATCTGCAGAAGGGCAGTAAACAGGCATTATACTATGCCATTATTTAAGAAAAGTAATAGTTTCTTTTCTTAAATAATGTCATGGTATAATAGCAATAACCCACTTCTGGGTGTGGGTAATGCTGTATTTACCCATGGTTCGCCCTCGGGACCAAACCACGCCAACCGTGGGTAAATCCAGCATTACCCACACCCAGGCATGGGTTATTGCTATAATAATATGCACATATACATACATGCATTTTCATAGGTAATGTTTGGCTAAAATTTTTTAGTAACATTTTATGTTTCTATTGTATCATATATACTGAGCTGTTTTTTATAAGTAATTTGTTTAGATATAAGCAGATACAAAAGAATGGCAAAGTAAGAAGTTTTGGATTTTTAAAAAGTTCTTATTGAAAGGGAACCATTCCCATATTTTAATTAGGTAATTGTGATTAATTAACTGCAATGTGTTAATGACTGAAGGTTTAAAATGCTTGGTTAGATAAGATGACATTGTAATACAGTCTGAAGAAGCAATCTGGGTAGATCGAGAAAGCGCTTACTCTTTTTTTGTATAAATAAAAGGTAAATCTGTCGTGGAACTCTGCAACTTCTTTATTTTACTATTTTGGCACTGTTGAAATAATTTGTTTATGGTTGTGTTATTGCCTTTTTAAACTAGATGTGTCACCTAGAATAAAATCTGTCCCTCTTGCCACCTTGGTCTGTTGGGCCTAATAGGGGTGTCACCAGAGTCAGGTAGGAAGGAAACCATATCTCTTCAGCTACACCTGCGGGTGCACTATACTAGCAACTCTCTAAGTGTATAACAGCAATATTTAGTATTTGTCCCTATTTTGGGGGCTTTGTCCCTCATTATCTTTGGCTTTGTCCAGATTTTTTGTGCCAAGAGGTTGAGAGCTATGGCTGGCTGGTCTCATGCCTGTACTAAGAAGGCAATAATGCCCTCCAGGGTGTGTGTTATTGTGCAAACAACACCCACCCAGATGTGTTTTGAGGCCTGATGCCTGTGGCCATCAACATCCCTGGAAGGGCATTATTTACACAATAACACGCACGGTTGAGGGCATTATTGTGCTTTGAGAATGGGCTCTCTGTTAAATTTTGTATTCATTTGGTTTTGCTTTTTTTAATTACTATAAATATATTTTTTAGTTTTTTGATGTAAAATAGATCTTTCACCAAATGTTTCCAACTTAATTTGGTATGTGTAACTGTTGTTGGAGCAAGTATTTTACATCGATTAAATAAGTTTCATAAGTATTTAATGTTTACACACTCTCTCTCTTTCATACACACACACACACACACACACACACACACACACACACACACACACACACACACACACACACACACACACACACACACACACACACACACACACACACACACACACACACACACTTTCAGAAGTACCTTTAAAAATTCACATGATTGCACCAAATTAATTATGCCAGCAATTAGCAGTTTCATATCTCCATACCTGTCAACTGTCCAGTTATTCACAGAATGTCCAGATTTTTTGCCTCATTTTTTTTTGTCGGTCTGTTCCTCATAAAATTTGTGGCCTACTAGAAAATCATTGGGGGATGAAGTCACTAAATAATGACATGCATTTCCTTCAGAAAATGCATGTTAACATAAATCATGTTATAGCAATTTTCTAATTTTATTTTCAATATTTAAAATCTGTCCTTTGCTCCTTATTATTTTAGGCTTTATCTGGATTTCTTGAGAGGTTGAGAGGTATGCATACCTCTTAATTTTGAATGACTTGTATACACTGCTCGATCAATCTCTCACACACACACACACGCACACACACTTTTCTCTTTTTCTAAATTATCCATTTGTTTTAATTTTATACTCACTTAACAGCAAATGCGCTACTTAGTGAGCAAAAAATAATGGCTTGATCCAGCTCACTCTCACTTTCATACACACATGCATTCTCTCTCACACACACACACACACACACACACACACACACACACACACACACACACACACACACACACACACACACATATATACTTTCCTATTTTTGTTTTTTTGTTTGTTTTAATTTTACATTTGCTAAACAGCAAAAGCGCTGCTTAGTGAGTGTAAAATAATGTCAGCCATTAGCTTTGTTATAGTCTGAGCTCCATGACAGGGTAATATGCTGCCTTGAAGTGGCAGACTCATTTTTCAGTGGGCATTACTTGTATATTAACACCATGCTGGAGAGCATTCATTCTTCAATCACAGCGATGATGCATCCATTCTCTTATCGTGAATAATTTAACAACCTTTGCACTGGCACACATCTCTTAGATGTTGAGTTGTCAAGTGTGAAATTGTTCTTGGAGCATGTCATTCACTGGATTGTCATGCCCTCCAGGGGACTAGCCAGTCAACAGTTAGACTGTAGGGGTGGGAGGGAGCTAAATCTTTTTGAAGACTGGTTGTTACAGTGAACGTCTCATATTATTTTATCATCAGTTTAACTGAATGGTAGCATTAGCTGATTATATCATCAAATGTCAAGAAAGCAAAATACTGAAAAATGTGAAAAAAAAAATGAAAGAACATAAAAAACTGAAAAAAATCTATACCAGTTGCAAACGGAAAATAAATGCTTTCCTTTTGCAATCGTTCATCTTAAAAGCAAGAAAAGAAAAGAAAACAAAACAGTACCTGCATAAGTAGTATTGTTAGGAAAAAGGCTTTTGATAAGGGAATGTGCATAGCTGGGGGTTAGAAGCAGTAACAGGGTTATGGTTAGCATCCTATATATCCTTGCCCATATGTGCTAGCCTAGACCCTAACCCTGTCTGTGCTGTTGCCTCAAAAAAAGTCCACAGGCATGAAATGATCCAAAATATTGGTAAAAACACAGGTTTATTACTC